>NC_057419.1:39794279-39857242 GCF_019320065.1 Cervus canadensis
CATTACAGCATACTAACACATATATATGGAATTTAGAAAGATGGTAATGATAACCCTCTATGCAAAACAGAAAAAGAGACACAGATGTACAGAACAGACTTTTGGACTCTGTGGGAGAAGGCGAGGGTGGGATGTTTCGAGAGAACAGCATCGAAACATGTATATTATCTATAGGGAAACAGATCACCAGCCCAGGTTGGATGCATGCAGACAAGTTGCTTGGGCCTGGTGCACTGGGAAGACCAGGGGAATCGGGTGGAGAGGGAGGTGGGACGGGGAGAGATGGGAATACATGTAAAACCTTCCATGGCTGATTTCATGTCAATGTATGACACAAACCCACTGTAATGTTGTGAAGTAATTAGCCTCCAACCTAATTAAAAAATAAAAAAAATTAAAAAAAAGAAAAGAAACCAACACAATATTGTAAAGCAATTATCCTTCAATTACAAATAAATAAATTTTAAAAAATTAAAAAAAGGAAAAGAACCCAAACCTCCCTATAACGCAGACTCTCCACCATAGTACACTTGGAACTATAAAGCTGCATTTAGCAAGTGTTAGCTGCTCAGTCATGTCCAACTCTTTGTGACCCCATGGACTGTTGTTCACCAGGCTCTCTGTCCATGGGATTCTCCAGGCAGGAATACCGGAGTGGGTAGCCATTCCCTTCTGCAAGGGATCTTCCCAACACAGGAATTAAACCCGGGTCTCCTGCATTGCAGGCAGATTCTTTACTGACTAACCTGTATTTAACAAAGTTGGTAGGAAAAGAACTGTCCTAGGAAGCAGGAGATCTGGGTCCAAGTATGAGCTCCAGCATTGGCTTGCTGTGTGAAGTTGGGTAGTTCCTTTCCTTATGTGGGCCTCACTTTCCCTCTTTGCTCGATGAAACATTTCAAACTGAATGCTCTGTAAGACTCTTCCAGCACACATGTTTCAGAATTCTCTGCTGCTGCTGCTGCTAAGTCGCTTCAGTCGTGTCCGACCCTGTGAGACCCCATAGATGGCAGCCCACCAGGCTCCCCCGTCCCCGGGATTCTCCAGGCAAGAACATTGGAGTGGGTCGCCATTTTCTTCTCCAATGCATGAAAGTGAAAAGTGAAAGTGAAGTAGCTCAGTCATCCGACTCTTAGCGACCCCATGGACTGCAGCCCACCAGGCTCTTCCGTCCATGGGATTTTCCAGGCAAGAGTACTGGAGTGGAGTGCCATTGCCTTCCCGGTCAGAATTCTTTAATAAGGTCTAATGAGGGTCTCGTAATACAGTGGTTCTCAAAGTGTGACCCAAGAATCCCTAAAGGTCCCTGAGACCCTTTCCAATGATCAATGAGGTCTCCCTTTTCAAATTATGCATCTTTGAGAGGCAGGATTTTCTTCACATACTTCAGTCAAAACAACCTTTCACAAGAGACTGAACGTAGAAGCAACCATGAGAGTTCAGCTATCTTCTGTTAAGCCAGATATTAAAGAGAGCAACAAGAAACTGTAACACCATGCCACTCTTCTCAGTAAATTTATTTTAGGAAATGTTGTTATTCTTCACAACATATATTAAAAATATGTTATAAAATATGTTATGTGAACATGTATAATTTTGAAGCAGGTTTTTAAAATGAATGAATCCATCAATCCTCTTTAAACATCTCAGTCTTAATTTCTAATACCATAAATATCCATAGATACAACCCACATAAATAAGAATGCCTAGATCTTTAATAGTATAAAGAGATCTTGAGAGCAAAAAGTTTAAGAAGGTTCTAGTAAGGTGTCTGACTTCCTGTCTCATTCTATAAAGCCTTTTCACTTTAGTGGTTCCAAATATGATCTGCTCAATATCTGACAGAGGGAAGAACACAATGACCTCGGGAGGTAGGCCATTCTTCCAAATTCACAGATCTAAGCTATACCAGATAATATACTATCTCCCTAACCTGGGTTCCTTGGCACAGACTGGTGACTTGGGCCTTAGACAAGACACCTATGGCAGGCAGTGCCAGTTCCTGAGTGGAGGAAGAAAGCAGCTAGTCTCATGAGGGTTAATGTGATAGCCTCCCTGCTTATCTGTCTATAAGTTCCCAGCCCCTCTGGGTCCACCTGTCCTAATTGCTATACTCTCCACACCCTATTCTTCACCCCCTCAATAACTGGCCCCTCTGGACCCTGGCCACCAAACAAAAGCAGCCTGTTATGCCCATTATGGGAGGTCTTGGGTATGAGGCAAGGGAGGCCCTCCCAGATTCAGAGCCCCCATGAGGTGGGGAAGGAGGACAGAAGTAGGAAAGAAAGGAGGGAGAATCTGTGTTGACTGAGAGAAACCTGTACGTCAGGTTCTTCATGTTGATTCTTATGACAAGTCTGGAAGGTAAGTAGTGATCTTTATCCTCATCTTCATGTTTATTGTTGTTGTTGTTCAGTCACTAAGTTGTGTCCAACTGTTTGCGACCCCATGGACTGTAGCATGCCAGGCTCCTCTGTCCTGCACTATCTGCCAGAGTTTGCTCAAATCCATGTACATTAAGCTGATGATACTATCTAACCATCTCATCCTCTGCACCCCCTTCTCCTTTTGCCTTCAATCTTTCACAGCCAAGGTCTTTTCCAATGAATTGGCTCTCCACATCAGGTGGCCAAAGTATTGGAGCTTCAGCTTCAGCATCCTCATGTTACAGCCAGGGAAACTGAGGTCCCAGAGAGAAAGTGACTTGCCTAAGGTAGTTATATAGCCCCAAAGTAGCTGGGCCTGGATTTGAATTTGGGTCTAAAGAAAGCCAAATTAACGTTCTTTCTGCTTTACCAAGAGCAGGGAGAGTCAGGAGCACCCAGGAAAAGAAGAGGGAGCAAAGAAACTCACATCTATTGAATGCTTACTATGTGCCCAGCATGGTGAGTGTAAATGTGTGTTCTCTTCCATCAACTCCTAACAGTAGTTCTCTCATGTAAACAGAGGATCCTCAGTTTACAGATGAGAAAACAGAAATGAGGTGACTTTCCTGAGGGCACACTGCTAAAAGGCAGCAGACCAGTATTCAAATCTAAGTCTGTCGAGTTCCAAAGCCTTCACTTTTTCAGTAATACCAAATAAGATTTCTTGAGAACTTTCTGTATGCCAGGCTTTGTACTAAATGCTCTAACTCATTTAATTTAAACCTCCCAACCAGGTAGATATTATTATTATCCCCCATTTAACAGATGAGGAAATTAAGGCAGCCCAAGGTCACCTAGTTAGAGAGTAACAGAACTTGGATTTGAATTCAGACAGTTCAGCGTCACAGTTCATAGGCTTAGCGGTTGAACGCTACTATCCTCAAGCTCAAAGCTAAACTAATGTGAGAGGCCCAGAACTGAAATCTCCTGGTCTCTCAAGTCAGTATGCTGTGCACTATTGCCTCCTGAATGGATGTCCAAAGGCACAGCTGATGCACCTCCACCCAGCGGCCTGAATCTAATGAAGGGGGTCATTCTGGGAGGCCTGCATTCCTGCTGCACAGCCTCCGTGGCTCTCCATCCTCAAACATCTGGCTGAGGGGGAAGAGGAGACACACTCAAAGGAGGAAACACTGCTCCACTCTTGGTTCTTCTGTTACTTGCCTGCCCCAGGCAAGGGGCTTCCCTTGTGAGCATGCATACAATTGGAGGTGGGTGGGAAGGAACCATTTGCCTCCTGTCTGAATATCCTTCTGATAGAGCCCAGCAGAACAAACATCTAAGATGGCCCAGAGGCTACAGAGAAGGTGAGAGATCTGTTATCACAACCTCCCCAGAGTACAAATAAAGAAACTGAGGGCCACAGAGTAAGTTGTAAGCAGGGATGGAGGGATCCTTAGAGACCCTCAAGACAAACCTCTGGACCAAACCATAGATGAGGAAAGTCCTCAAAGATAGGCAGAGGCTTGCTCAAAGTAGGCTTAAGATCTTCTCGGGCCCCAGGATTTGGCCCTTTGCCTGACCAGCGTGAATCTCAGAAAGGGAAGTGAGGCCAGAGGGAGTAAGTTATTCTAGGACTTGTGATGACATATCCCCCAGAGACCCAAGCCTGGGGTTGATCCCTGAGACCCTCTGGCCATCAGCCATGGCACCCTGCCTGCTGAAACTTTGGAGTAGGGGAGGGGAATCACTATTTCTTAATGGCTTCCTGCCCAAAAAGCCTCTAGAAGTGGCTAGTGCTAACTCTGGTTCCATGGAAAGAGCTGACTTCAGTGCATCCAGAGTGTTCAAGACTAGAGTCAAGGCTAAACTGGAACTGGAGTGTTCTGAGCATGGGAATGGATAAAGAAGGGAAATTGTCATCTGCTTCGATGTTCAGAAAAGGATACATAGCCAGGATATCTGAGTTGGGAGAAAGCTGTGATGCCCTGAGGCAGGAGAATGGAGGAAATGATCTTTGAGAGCTGGGATTCTCTTTGGGGCAGTCCCTGACTTCCTATGGATGCCAAGGGGCAGCACAGAGGTTCTGAGAGGGGTAGTAATTACCAGAAAGGATTTTCTCACAGACTGGCCCTGTGCCTAACTCCAAACAGGAGCCATACAACAGACTTGAGACTTAGTGACCTGTGAGACTGCCTTTCATTGTACAGTCAGGAAACTGAGGCCCAGAAAGGAGGGGGCTTCCCCCAAAATGCCAGAGTGAGTCATGATTCCTGACGTTAAAGCAGGGTGAGACGGATGGCCCTGTGACCCAGGGCCCAGAGCCTCCTGTCAGAAAAGGTTTCTAAGGCCTTTCCTGTTCTGTGTCTCCACACAAACCTGAGTCCTGCTCAGGTCAAGGGCTCTCTTCCCTGGGTGCTTTTCCTTGGCACTCTTTCCAGTGTCCCTGTGTGGTCTCAGTTTTACCCAGAGGCCCCCAGGAAGGGCTGGTGTGTCATTTGCAGGTGGCAAGAGCCAAGCAGGCCAGCGTGCAGGTGGCAGAACTGGCGGGTAAGCTGCAGCAGGCTGGATGCTCCAAGCTTGGGAGCTGAAATTCGAGGAATTTCAATTGGCATTGCTGTCCAGTACCAGCCAACTGGTTAACGGTGCCGAGTTTGAATCAGTGACCCGCCTCCTGGCCCCTCCTCCTCAGCTAGGCTCTCTTCCTCCCTCCCTCCCTCCTTCCCTCCCTCGGGCCCTCTGAGAAAAGTGCAGGCGAGCTGAGCTCAGGCCACTGCTCTCCGCCTCTTCCTGAGATGAGCCGCTGATGGAGCGCGGGATCAGAGCTAGCTCTGGCTGAGCCCCTGGTCCTGGGTAGCCTGGTCCCCAGAGAGGGAGAGACCTGTGCCCAGCAGAGTTCTGCTGGGCCCTGCCAGTTCCTATCACCCCACCATGCCTCTGTTGGACGTGTTTTGGGCTTGCTTCAGGAAAGTGAAGGTAAGAGGTTTCCCAGACGCAGCCCACTCCACTGCTCTGGTTTGAAGGAGGCAGCTGGGGACTACTGAGTGCTGGCTGGAAGGCAAATAGGCTTCTGAGACTACCTTGGAGCTAGAAAGGCTTGGGTTCAAGTCTTACCTTTGACAACAGCTGTGATCGTCTACTGCTTTCCCACAGAAATAAGACAGCTGGCTGGCTCTTCTTCTAAAACTTGCCTCTGTTGCTTCCCTGGCCTTGCCACAAAGACAAGATTCTTAACCTCTCTGAGCCTCCATTTCCTCAGCTTTAAAATAAAGACAATAGTGACACCAACTTTATAGGGTGGTGAGATCAGTGTTATTGTTTACATATTAAATGTATGGAAATATAAGAAACAATGTGTGTAAAGTTCCTAGCATGATGCCTGACATGTAGCATCCATACCATACAAGTAATGGTAACTATTATTATGATTATTGCTACTAATTTCCTTCAACATATATTAAATACCTACTCTGTGCTAGGCACCATAGGAATTACACAAAAAACCAAATAGCTTTTGTCCTCAAAGAAGAGGTAAGAAAAGTGTTAAATCTTTATTAAGACATATGCCAGACGATATGCTAGATAGTTAGTTGGCCAATAAATAGTTGTTCAGTGCTTGCAATATCTTGGACATGCGGGATGCACAAGCACAGCAGGACCCATGAGGATGTAGAGGATATGATTTCTGCTTTAAAGAATCAGGGAACTGATATTTATTTCATATCTGGTATGTGTCAGACATAGGCACTTTCTGTTTGTCAACTGTGATGGTGATTTTCACCATAAGCAAACCATTGTTTTCCTGCTTTTATAGATGGGGAATGGACACTATGAATGATCAAGAAATATTTACAAGATCATTCAGATATGATTGGCAGAGTTGGGATCTGAACTCCTAAGTCCATAGTCTTGTTGACACTATATGGCTTCCCATAGTTGCACCCAGTAGGGAGAACTTTCAACAACTAGCCTGACTACATAGAAGACAGGATGAAAGTCAAGCTGGCATCCTTGGAGGAGCTTGGAATGGATTCATAGGAGGTCACATTTGGGCCGAGCTTGAAGTTTGAAGGAAGAGAAGTTTGCCAGTCCAAATGGGGGAAGGGCATTCCAGGCATGCCTGGCAGAAGGAACTTCATCAGCAAGAGTCTGGAGGCAGTGATGGGTTGGAGGAAGGGCTGGTTTCATCATGCGCCTTATTACAGGGTTTGAGGAGAGAGGAGCTGGAGATGGAGGACCAGAGTCTACCTCCCATAGAATTTGGAATTGATCCGTGGGTTCCTGGCCCTTACCTAGTGAGGTTCTCAAATGAGCTTTTCACTCATCTACAGTAAAACATGAGAAGGGTAGGGCTAATGCATTGCAGTTTTCAGAAAGCTAAATTAATTCAAGTCAAAGGACTATTCTTTATTTAGAGATTACTATTACTTCTTATGGGGGTGGGGTTCAAATGATTTCTTTTTATGAAATAGAAGTGTGAGATTTTTAAAATATCTGTCCTCAGGAAAATAAAGTTTCCAATCCTCTGACTGTTCCCTTCCTCATTTATTTAAATACTGCCTTCCTCATCCATGAAATTCCAAAATCTGGGGACTGTTGTTTTAGGGGATGGAGGAGTTCATATCCATAAAGTATGGATACAGTTAAGTGGACAGTTTTAGGAAAATCACTCCAATGGCCTTGGGCAGAAATGGTGTGGAGGGGCCCAAGTAGCATTGTGAAAGCCAGGAAGGTGGGTGCGATGGCAGTAAGGAGTGGGGAGGAGATGATGAGAGATGGATCCAATGAGAAGAACAGGGCAAGGGGGAAGTGAAAGTACCTATGACATTGGACACCAGACTGGTGTGACTGTCCACTCCCTGGAGAACCATTCTGGGTGTTTGGCATGGATTTAAATCCCTTTGCACTCATTACCCTAATCTGTCAGACTCCAGGCAAATGCTCTCAACCCATGCCAGTCTCTTAGAGACTGCTGGGGTCAGGGACCTCTCTCCCTGGTCTCAGACACTAGCACACATGCACACATTGACTCATGTGCATGTCCACAAAGATGGAGCCTATACATGTGTTTCTGCATACTCTCAGCTACACATACATATGCATAGACACACCATTCAAGTGTGTGCACATACACATACACACATAGAGGCAAATACATGCACAGTCACACATGCACACACAGATAGTACATATCCACAAGCATGTAGACTCACACACACACACACACATGCACATACAGAGGTAGGCATGCATGCACACAAACAGATACTCTCCCATGCATGAGCTTGCAAGCACACTCATAATTATGGAGACATACAGAAGCATGCATACTGTGTAAAGACACATGTGTGCACACAGGGTTGTGGCAGACATGAATCAACACACAGATCTCAGAATAAGAGGCGGCCTGCCAGACCTATGTACACCTTGAGTTCTGTGTCTCCTTTTCCAGCACTACTGCTTTGCAAATCCAGTCAAATAGGCAGGACTTCTGGGCTTGTAAACCCAGTCAGGGGTATGGGACACCCTGAGCCACCTTGCCTCTCTGAGCTGGGCCCCTTGTGAGCAATTGCTTAGCTGTGTGGGAGGGAGCTGTGGCAGATGCAGAAGCTGTCTACAGGGAGGGGCATGGCCATGCCTGAACCTGCTGTAGCTGAAAGGGCCATCTCAGATGTCTCATTCGACCTTCTTGTGGTCCTGATGGGGAAACTGAGTTCCTAGCATCCAGCACCACATGGAGGTCTCCATCAGCTGAGGATGGTTGAAGAAGGAGGAAGCAAAGAAACTCAGTATCCCAGCCCCCACCCCATCACACACACACACACACACACACACACACACACACACACACATGAGCTGTGTGCTTTTAAGCAAGTCCTCTGTGAGCCTGTTTCCTTGTCTGCAAAATAACACTAATCAGGGCCTGCCTCACAGAGATGCTATGAGGATTTGGGAAGGTTGTGTCTTTAAAGTGCCTGGTATGGAATAAGTGGTCAATACACATGACCCATTGGCAGTAGATTTCCAAACTATTCTCTGGAAGCATCAGAGCAAAGAACAAAGGTTATTCCATGTTTGGCAACTCCAGGGTTGAGGACTCAAGTCTCACCGGCTCCTTTGCCACAACTCCTCTTCAGCCCTCTCCTCTGGCCCTGTCTGACTCTAGGACCAGAAACAACGTGTTTGGGAGCTGAAGGGTGATACTTCAGAAGTTAGTGTTACTGGGAAGGTAGGAAGAGGTCAGGCCAGGGTCCAGGACTGCCTCGAGCTGGAGTTAGGAGTAGCCAAGGGGTAAGGTATTTGGATGTGAGATGAACTCAGTGTAAATAGTTCCATACATGTCTGATGCATCTTCCCTGGAGGCCAGTGAAGGTTGAGAAGGTATCCATGACCTCTCAACACAGCACCGTATACATGAGAGTCCCCTCAGCCTCATACTCACACGCATACACACAGGACCATTTCTCTGATGTGTCCTTTTGCCCCATTCCAGCACCAAGCATGGTGTGATGCACATAATGAGTGCCCAGAACATGGATCCTCTCTTATGTTACTCTCTTTGTATCAGGTGAGCTTATTAGGTCCTGGATGGCACTGACCTGGGAGGTGGAGAATACAGCTGGAGTTCCATATCAGCCATGACCTCTAGGTGACTTTGAGAGGATCAGTACTCCCTGCTGGCCCTCAATTCTTTCCCCTTAGAACAGTCATAGCTATCACACAATATCAAGGATTACAAGGTTTAATGAGGTCATCTGTTCCTCCCTGCCTTTTCCTCTCTTCAAACTACGAATGAAGAAACTGAGGCTCAAAGAGGGGAAGGGATGTGCCCAAGGTCACACATGGGGTAAGGACAGAGCCAGATCCACACATAGTCTGTAGTCTTCCTACTTGCTCTGTGACAAAATCCAAACACAGCTTGTCTCTGGTAGAATATAACAGCAGTTCTGGCAGGACTGCCACACACATGCACATAAACGCATGTGGTAATATCCTTATCTCACCTACCTGCTTCTATGGGAGGCAAAGCAAATCAGACTGAAAAATCCCTTGTAAACTGGGAAGCTTGTCAAGGTTGGCCATCCAGTTTTGGTCCAACAAACAATGCCATGCGTTTCCCCAGTCACTGTACACTTACACAGCCAGGCCTATGAGTGCAGATGTGCACGAGGGCTCTCCTGAGTTCACACAAGAACACAATCTGAAGCACCCCCTCCTATGTGTGCAAATCCACCTAGTTCTCAAGGCAAAGGAAAAGCTTAACTGGAGACCAGGGTACTTTCTGGAACAGCACAGCTGGAAAAATCGAGGGATAGGGGTGAGGACCTCCAGAATTTGCCCCTTCTCCTCCAGTTGCCTCATCTCAACACAGTTGGTGAAGTTTGCTCAAGAACCATCTGAGATTGGACAGTATTTGTTCTGGGGAGTGGGAGAAGTGCCCATGGGCACTAAGGAGGTAAGATGAGGAATAGGAATCAAAGCTTTGACTCTGATTCATGTTTTGGACACATCTTACTTTGCCTTCAGCTTCTTTGGTACCAAAAAGAGTATGAGTGGGAGTTACTGGGAGTGGAGAACATGCCTGATGATATGGCTGGTGGAGGAAGAAGAAAGTGGGAAAACCTGCAGATTGGCAATTCCAGTTCCCTACACTGTGCCTCCGCCCCCGCCCCAGCCCAAAGCACTGCAGAAAGAAGTGATTAGCTATATTTATAGAGCACATGGTATATGGTAGACACTGTACCAAGTCCTTCACAAATATTAACTCATTTCACTATCACAATCAACTCTACAAGGTGGGTGCTATTATACTCATCATTCTCATTTGACTGAAATACAGAACAGTTAGGAAATTTATCCAAGGTCACACAGCTATTAAGTGATAAACTTGGGATTTGAAATCCAGGTAATCAAGGTCCAAAATCCATGTTCTTTCCACTATGTTTATGTAATCTCTGCCTCAGTTTTTTTCCACCTATAAAATGAGGGAGTTAGATTGGTTTATCTCTGAAAGTCCTTCCAGCTTCAATACTCTCATTATACTTACTATCATTGACTGAAAAAAAAAGCAAGACTCTTGCATCTTCCCATACATAGAAAAGTGCTACATTTATTAACTTGAGATATCTGGTTTTGTTTAATTAACAGTAATCTTTTGATGTTCCAACTATCTGGTCTTTGAAAGCCCCATATATACTGGCTCTTCCTTTACATGTTTGGGACAGTCCTTCAGAGCTATCTGAGAGGCTGTCTTCTGGGCTTGAAGCCCTCAGAAAGGCTGTCAAATAAAATTCTCAAGTTTTTCTTGAGAATTTCTCAAGTAATTCTAAAGTTTTAGGTTGTGCATTTTTTTTTTCAAGTTGACAATATATACTTCTCTGAACTTTTAAGCTAAGTGAAAAAAAAATCTGCTCCCCAAATGTCAGTGATTTCCACTCAAGTTCCCCGGGGAGTGGAGCTGAGCCCAGGCTCAGACAAATGAGCCTGCCCTGGAGGCCAGTCCTCCCAGCAGCCCCTAGGGCTGGAGAATAGCCTGAGAAGCTCTGGGAGCCAGGGCCTGGCCTGCATTTCCAAGTCACTAGTAACAATAACAGGGAGCAACAGCTCAGGCAGCCTGTGCTGGGATGTGGGGTCAGAGGTTTCACAGTGGAGTTAGGGAGTAGAACTCCTTGATCCCATCCCTTTGGCCCACCCCTGAGCAGCCACTGCCACTAGGGACCTTGGAGTCCAGTTAGACCAGCAGCTCCAAGGCTGCAACTGCCAAGGGGCAGAGGAAAGGAAGTTCTGCATTTGGGAAGTGGGGTTTGAGGCCCTGGAAATGGGTGTGAGTTAAAATTCTCTGGCCTTTTAAGCTAATCTGGCCTGGGTCCCCCTGGGAGGTTCAGAGAAGAATGCAGTATAATGATACAATGTAGTAGCTGCTGGAAATGGAACTGTGAGCCCAGATTCTGCCTTTTCTTCCCCTTTCAGAGCCTCAGTTTCCTCATCTACAATATGGGGATAATAGTCCCCACTTCAAAATTGATTGCAAGGGTGACACGTGAAAGGGCTTGCTGCACAGTAGGTACTTAGAAAATTTGACTTAAATTTGAAGATAGTTCATGGGTTGCTCTTGTGATCCTGGGCCCATGACTTGGGCCCTCAGTTTCCTTATCCATAGAATGGGGTGAAATTCTACCTGCCCAAAGAGAGCCTAGAATTGGTGACATACTGTGGAGATAAAAAGACAGAAGGAGACACTGATATTACTACCCTCAGGCTCAGGAAGTGAGTTGTTTAGGCCATTCCACTCGCTCTTCCTATCTCTACCCTTACTCCCACCCTGGGTCAAACTAGTTCAGAATCTGGAAAAGAGACCCCATTCTGCTGTGGTACCATTGCATCTCCCCTCTCCAGTCCCTTATTGCACTCACCCTGTCTAAGGCCCCTCTCCCAGAGGGACTCCCAAGCTCTGGGCAGGAAAGAGGGTCCCTGCTGGCTGGTGGGAAAATCAAATCTTTGGGATGTGACATTCCTGAGATTGTCCAGAGAACCCCTGGGAGTTGCAGCTGTTTGTGCTCTCTCTCTTTCCTCTCGCTGTCTCTCCTCTCCAGCCCGGCTCTCTGCCTCTTGTGGAGGTGGGGAGGGCAGTAAGGCATGAGGCTGGAGAAGGCTGGGGGGATAGGGGCCCAAAGGCAAGGAACCAGACCTGGAGTGGCCTTGCAGGCCAAGTGAGGAGTGGAGAATGGGGAACGGGCAAAAGACACTCCACCAGGACTGGCAGGAAGGAATTAAAGCAAAAAGAGCCCAAGGCAACAGGATATCTGTCAGTGGGTGAGTTAGAAAATGATATACAGATCAGCATCCCTGAGGCTACAGGTTGGACCCCTTTTTAGGGGTGGGTGGGTTATTAGACCATGGTAGTTCTGGTGGGTAGGAAAGGAGAGTCAGAACTTCTGAGAGGCTCACACATTTCAAGCTAGTCTGGGATAGCTTGCACCCTCTGAGAAAGGAAAAAAGAACACTCTGGGATTCCTCAAAATGCTGTCCCAGATTGAGTTCTACAAAGGCCTTCTTGAAATCCTTTCTTACAGTGTCTTTTCCCAGCTGGAATTGTCCTTCACCCTCTTCCTTGTGATGAAAGGATTAGAATGATCAGGGACCCACCTATCATTATAGGCAACTAGTCTGAGGTCTAGCAAAAAACTGGTCAAAGGCACATGACCAGAATGCCTGCTATCACTCAGTCCCACTTTAAATCTCTCTCCCACTTTAAATGTCTCTTCTGTTCTCTCCAGAGAAGAAATTGGCATCCCTAAGGACCACACCACCTCACACCCAGCAGATTTCACACCCTACCTATGAACACATGTTCCCAGGCCACTGGGATGGGGTTTAAAAGTGACACCATGACACCAGTGCTCCAACTGAAGACCTGGTGGCAGGTTCAATCCAGCCCTCATGTACACACCACCCTCCATGTACCCAGCTACCTCCATGCTGGACTGTGAACTCCTTTAAGGATCCAACCTGTGTCTTATCCACCCCTGTGTCCAGCCCAACACAGCCTCTATTTTAGGCCCAGCCTAAAGGAAGTTGGCTGAGTGCATAGAACACACATGTACTCTCATGCACATACAAGTAACCAAAGCCACTGAACCCTCTACTGACAGAGAGACCCCAAGAGACAGAGGAATCAACTATGGAGGGATCAGGGAGTCTGCTTCCCACAGTGGCCACAGTCTTTCTTGGCAACACACAGTCTGGGCCTGAGGGTGGTAATATCCCACTAAGGAGGGGGGCTCAGACTGTGAATAGGGCTCTGTGTGGTCCAGCTGAGAAGGCTGGGGGAGGCTGGAATGTCAAGAACGTGCTCTCATGACCAGCCCTAGGCTGGGCCCTGTGGCAGAGGGCTGGCCAGGGGTTGAGGCGGAGCAGGGAAGCCAGGCAAGGAAAAGACGAAAAGTCCCCACTGACTCGCCTTCAGATAGGAGGGCAAGGACTGGGCATAGAGCCTGCAGGCCCAGCAGAGAGGATGCTGGAATGGTGAGCTCTGAATCCACCAATGATGCTGAGAACTCTTCAGGTCTGGACAAAGCCTGTCAGTAGCCTTTGTGGATGGCCTCCAAACTACTTCTCTCAGACCCCTTGACTTCTCACTCAACAACCAGCTTCCTGTATCCATCCCGTTTTGGGCTCTGGCTCTCTCTTTTTATACTCTTTCAACAAAATTCTCTTTTTCTCTCAAAAACTCTGTATCTGTCTCTTTCTGTCTAGCTACTCTGTTTCCCACTATATGGCAAGCACCTCAAACACAAGAACCATGTCTGCTTCTGTGTAAATTTGTATCTGCAGGTCCACTGCTGGGGCTACTGTACAGTTCTGAGCAGATATTCCACATAGGCTTCAAATCTGAGAGGTTCAGAATGAGATTCATTACAAAGGAAAATTACCCTCCCACTTACCCCAATCAGGCCTTTCCCTCTGTTCCTGACCCCAGTTAATAGCAACTCCACCTGGTGCTATTAACTGGTTGCCCAGGCCAGAAACTTTGGACTCATCCTCAACTTCTCTTTACCTCCCACATCCTGTCACTTACTGTGGTCCCACTATGTAGACAGTTCATATATTAGTCCCTTCTTTTCTGATCCCAAAGGCCACTGACCCAATCTTCTCCAGCCTCCCTGTCTCAAGTTGTACCTAACCTCTCCCACTCAGATTCCCAATTCCTCACTCAACAGACAGAGTAGCATTCTGAAACATAAACCCTGATTAGGCACCTTCTAGAGTTCCCCACTGGGCTCTGGATAAAGTTCAAGTTATATCACACTGACCTACAAGTTTCTTCATGATTTGGCCCTGACCACTGCTCCACACTGCTCCCAGTTCTTACTCTCTGTCTGGCACTCTGCTCTCAAGCCAGATATACACTGTTCCTCAAATCTCATGCTTCCATACCTTCTTGACTTTATTTCTGTTCCTCCCGTCATGATTTTTTTTCCAGTATTTACATGGAATTGTGATGATTTGTACTTGTGGCCTACCTCTTGCCCCCACTTGACCATGAATTCCTCAAGGGGAAGGAATATATCTAATTTATCTGAAGCCCTGGGTACCTATCAAAGGGCCTGGCCCTTAGAGGCTCATAGTGAGTAAATGAATAGATGAATAACTGAATGAGTCATTGGATGGTAACCAACTGGATGGGAACCAATTGTTACCAACAATCCTGAGTCTTCTTCCAGAGTGCCTATCTCTACAACTGCTGGGCTCCTGGCTCCTCTGTCCAGAATCTCCATGTAAAAGAATATGTTTTACAACCAAGAAACAAAAAGATTTTCATCCTGTAGCAAACTCTGTAATGTAAAATTTCATGCCCCATTTTCCCTTGTAAGCCTCTCAGCTACCAAAATAGTGCCAGGATCAGGGTCCAAAGCAGAGTGGGTTTCATGGTCAGGTTACCCTGGACCCCAGAGAGAAAAGAATAGGATAAATAAAACTGGGAGTCCCATCAGCCTAAACTGTAAACTTGGTTCTGCCATTTACTGCTGTGTGGCCTTGGATAAGTATTTTCTCTTCTCTGGCCCTCATTTTCCTCATATGTTACATAAGCATAAGAAAATCTACCTTGTTTATGACAGTCTACTTTGTGATAGCTTACTTATTTATAACCTGCAAATACCTGTGTAAATTTAAAACCTAATTAGCTCCTGAATGATCCTTAATTCCCTTACACCTTTAGTGGGTTAGGGTAGGAGAGGAGGGAATTTAATATGAATAGAATACGATTTCAGAGTAACAGTGTGTCCTACCCCCCAGTTCATCTCCTAATTTTCCAAAACTGTCACATTTAGGATCTCACAGGGCCCTGCTTCCACTTTCCCTCCCACACCTTCAACCTTCTTTTTTACTCCCCTTTATTCCACCACTGAAAATTATATTGTCTTGCTTAATCATGGGTCCACTTTGGAGCTTTGTAGGAGAATTTCATTAGTCTCTCTCAATTGGGCTTTTCCCTCTCTTTATACCTATCTCATTCTAGAACTTTCCATCTCCCTGAGACTAATGTCTCTTGAGGATTTTGCCAGTGAACACTCAAGGGGAACACCTCTTACCCCTACTCTCTTTTGTGGCCAATTGTGGGTTGGAGATTCACCAGATTTTGCCTTTCAGTCTACAAAGGTAGATTTAACTGTTTTCATTTCAGGGTCTCTAGGGCTGATATTAATCTCCTGGGACTAGAAATCATTGTAGTCAAGTGTCTGCACCTGGTATAGCAATCTGTGCAGGGATAAGAGAGGTGAAAAGTACTATGGCAACTCATTTCCTTACAAGATTTTGGTTGGCTTAGAGACTAGCTACTTGAAGGCAGGAGAATAGGCAAGAAATCTCTCCTACCTCTAAGAGGAACCCTTCTTTATTTCCTTAACTATTGTATTCACATCTTTACCACTATCATTTTAACCTAAGCCACCAACATTGCTTACCTGCACTACTGCAAAGGCCTTCTAAGAGAGACTCCCTGCTTCCTCTTTATCTCCACAATCCATTCTGCACACAGCAGCCAGAGTGATCTCTCTATGATGTAAGTCAGATATTGCCAGTCTCTTGTTCTATGCCCTCCAATAGCTACCTAACATCATTTGAATCAAAGCCAAAATCCTCACCCTGGCCTTAAAAACCCTGTATAATTTGGCACTTGACTCTTTCAACCTCTGTTTGGAATGTTCTGTACACAGATTGTCACATTGTTGGCTCCTTCTTGTCATTCAAGCCTCTGCTCAAAGTTCAGCACCCCTGAGAGACACTCTCTGGTCACCTTTTCTAAAGCAATCCCTGCCTATTCCATCTATTCTGTCACTCTCTACCTCATCCTGGTTTTAAGGTTTCTCCTTCTTGGATCTTACTGATAGCTATAATTTACTTATTGACTTATTTGCCTATTTATGATTTGTCCATGCTCCATGAGGACAGGGACCTTATCTATCTAAATCTATGCTATATCCTTAGCATCTATTATAGTGTAGTAGGGCATTGATGTTGTTGTTATTGTTCAGTTGCTAAGTTGTAGCTGACTCTTTGCAACCCCATGGACTGCAGCATGCCAGGCTTCCCTGTCCTTCTCTATCTCCCAGAGATCAAACTCATGTCCATTGAGTCAATAAGGCCATCCAACCATATCATCCTCTGTCACCCCCTTCTCTTCCTGCTCTCAATCTTTCCCAGCATCAGGGTCTTTTCCAATGAGTCAGTTCTTCACATCAGATGGCCAAAGTATTAGAACTTCAGCTTCATCATCAGTCCTTCCAGTGAATATTCAGGACTGATTTCCTTTAGGACTGACTGGTTTGATCTCCTTGCAGTCTAAGGGACTCTCAAGAGTCTTCTCCAGCACCACAATTTGAAATCATCAATTTTTTGGCACTCAGCCTTATTTATGGTCCAACTCTCACATCTGTATGACTACTGGAAAAACCTTAACTTGAACCATACCAACTTCTGTCAGCAAATTGATGTCTCTGCTTTTTAATATGCTATCTAGGTTTATCATAGCTTTCCTTCCAAGGCTGCAGTGAATTTCTGCAGTGATTTTGCAGCCCAAGAAAATAAAATCTGTCACTGCTTCCACTTTTTACCCTTCTATTTGCCATGAAATGATGGGACCGGATGCCATGATCTTAGTTTTTTGATGTTGAGTTTCAAGCCAGTATTTTCATCCTCCCATTTTACCATCATCAAGAGGCTCCTTAGTTCCTCTTCACTTTCTGCCATTAGAGTGGTATCATCTACATATCTGAGGTTATTGATATTTCTTCTGGTAATCTTGATTCTAGCTTATGATTCATTCAGCCCAGCATTTCTCATGATGTACTCTGCATATAAGTTAAATAAGCAAAGTGACAATATTCAGCCTTGTCATACTACTTTCCCAATTTTGAATCAGTCCATTATTCCATGTCCAGCTCTAACTGTTGCTTCTTGACACGCGTACAGGTTTCCTAGGAGACAGGTAAGGTGGTCTAGTACTCCCATCTCTTTTAAGAATTTTCCGCAGTTTGTTGGGATCTATACAGTCAAAGGCTTTAGTGTGGGCAATGAAGCAGATGTTTTCCTGGAATTCCCTTGCATTCTCTGTGATCCAATGAATGTTGGCAATTTGATCTCTCGTTCTTCTACTTTTTCTAAATGGAGCTTGTACATTTGAAAGTTTTTGGTTCACGTACTGCTGAAGCCTTGGTTGAAGAATTTTGAGCATAACCTTGCTAGCATGTAAAATGAGCACAATTATATGGTAGTTTGAACATTCTTTGGCATTGCCCTTCTTTGGAATTGGAATGGAAACTGACCTTTTCCAGTCTTGTGGCCACTGCTGAGTTTTCCAAATTTACTGACACATTGAGTGTAGCACTTAAATTGCATCATCTTTTAGGATTTGAAATAGCTCAGCTGGAATTCCATCATCTCCACAAGCTTTGTTCATAGTAATGCTTCCTAAGGCCCACTTGACTTCACACTCCAGGATGTCTGGTTCTAGGTGAGTGACCACACCATCATGGTTTTCTGGGTCATTAAGACCTTTCTTGTATACTTCTGTGTATTCCTGCCATCTCTTCTTAATCTCTTCTGCCTCTGTTAGGTCCCTACCATTTCTGTCCTTTATTGTGCCCATCCTTGCATGAAATGTTCCTTTGCTATCTCCAGTTTTCTCTACGAGATCTCACATCTTATGCATCCTATTGTTTTCCCCTATTTCTTTGCACTGTTCATTTAAGAAGGCCTTCTTATCTCTCCTTGCTATTCTCTGGGACTCTGCATTCAGTTGGCTATATCTTTCCCTTTCTCTTTTGCTTTTTGCTTCTGTTCTTTCCTCAGCTATTTGCAAGCACTCTTCAGACAATCATTTTTCCTTCTTACATTTTTTATTCTTTGGGATGGTTTTGGTCACTGCCTCCTATACGATATTATGAAACTCAGTCCATAGTTATTCAGACACTCTATCAGATCTAATCCCTTGAATCTATTTATCACTTCCACTGTATAATCTTAAAGGATTTGATTTAGGTCATACCTGAATTGTCTAGTGGTTTTCCCTACTTTCTTCAATTTAAGTCTGAATTTTTCAATAAGTAGCTCATGATCTGAGCCACAGTCAGCTCCTGGTCTTGTTTTCACTGACTGTATAGAGCTTCTCTATCTTCAGCTGCAAATAACATAATCAATCTGATTTCTGTATTGACCATGTGGTGATGTCCATATATAGAGTCGTATCTTGCGTTGTTGGAAAAGGTTGTTTGCTATGACTAGCATGTTCTCTTAACAAAGCTCTGTTAATCTTTGCCCTGCTTCATTTTGTACTCCAAGGCCAAACTTGCCTTTTATCCTGAGTATCTCTTGACTTCCTACTTTGGCATCCCAATCCCCAATGATGCAAAGGACATCTTTTTGTGTGTGTTAGTTCTAGAAGGTGTGGTAGGTCTTCATAGAATCAGTCAACTTCAGCTTCTTCACCATCAGTGGTTGGGGCATAGACTTGGATTACTATGATGTTGAATGGTTTGCCTTGGAAATGAACTGAGATCATTCTGTCCTTTTTGAGATTGCACCCAAGTACTGCATTTTGGACTCTTTTGTTAGCTATAAGAGTTACTCCATTTCTTCTAAGAGAATCTTGCCCTCAGTAGTAAATACAATGATCATCTGAATTAAAGCCATCCATTCCCATCAATTTTAGCTCACTGATTCCTACACTGTTGATGTTCACTCTTGTCATCTCCTGCTTGACCATGTTCAATTTACCTTGATTCATGGACTTAACATTCCAGGTTCCTATGCAATAATGTTCTTTACAACATCGGGCTTTACTTTTACCACCAGACATATCCACAACTGTGTGTCATTTCTGCTTTGGCCCAGCTGCTTCATTCTTTCTGGAGCTATTAATAATTACTGTTCGCTCTTCCCCAGTAGTGTATTGGATGACTTCTGACCTGGGAGACTCATCCTCCAGTATCATGTCTTTTTGCCTTTTCATACTATTCATGGGGTTCTTGTGGCAGGAATATTGCAGTGGGTGACCATTTCCTCCTCCAGTAGACCACATTTTGTCAGAACTTTTCACTATGACCCATCCATCTTGGGTGGCCCTGCATAGCATGGCTCACAGCTTCATTGAGTTACACAAGCCCCTTCACCATGACAAGGCTGTGATCTACAGAGGAGAGGGTGCTCTATAAATATTTTGAATGAATTAATTTATAATATTCTTTATCATTTAAAATATTTTTGTGTATTGCAATTTCTTACAAAATATGTGAACTTGGGATCATTACTATCCTAGGCTTATGGATACAGAAAGTGAGTTTTGAAAAGTTATGGGTAATGTCCAATGTTACATAATCAATAAATAGGGGAAGGGAGCTCTATTGGAACTTGAGCTTTCCAATTCCAAATAGTGCTTTTTCCGCCAACATACCTTACTTCTAACCTGGCTGATGCTATGCCAAGGATGGTATGTTCCAAGCAAATACTGACTGATTCTATGATAATTCTTATTGTCAGGCTTTAGAACAGTACTGTGACCTGCACAGACTGCCTCCAATCTCCTGACTTGGAGGTACTCTTATTCTATGAGAATGACATGAACCAGAGGAGTCAGTCATGGAGTGGGAGAAAGTACTGTGGAGTGGGCAGTCAGGAGTCTGAGCTTCTAAGCTCCACTTTGCTCTTGACATGTACCTCATTTTCCTTTTCTGTGGGCCTCCATGTGCTTTTCTGTAAAATGGATAGGTTGAACTTGCTGACTTCAAGGATTCCTTCTGATTCTAATATTTTGTGGGGCTCTGAAGTGCCTTAATTTCTTCTCTCTTTCTTTTACAGTGCTTCCCATTGCTGCAGGGGAGGAAGAATGCTGGTAAGTGTGTAAGGTGGGGTTCACACGTAGCATGCAATAGCACTGAGCTTCTCAGAGATCCTCACAGATTAGCTGATCAGATGTCTGGGCTGTGGAGCTGATGTCCTAGTGCCAAAGCTGGAGATGTCCTTTGTCTCCCTCCAGTGGGCATTTCCCAAGCTCCTTTCTCGAGGTCCACTTCTGAGGTCTTTTGAGGTGAATGAGCATGCAGAACTTCCGTGTTTCTCAGATGGACGGTTTTCTCCAGTCAGGGAACCGGGGGAAGGTCTCCCCATAGAGCTATCAGCAAGTGGCAGCCACCCATATGCTTCCCTTTTTCTCAGATGCTTTCTTTTCACTAGAAAGTATATCAGGCATGGGAGATATGTTGGGAAAGGGAACAGGTAAGAAGAGGTGAAGGAAAGAGACTTGGCATTTGAGTTCAGTATCTGTGATATTTCCAATGCTTACTTTATTTGGAAATCTACCAAGAGAGTTAGTTAAGACTGAAGGGATATATATAGCTTTGAGGGAGAAAAAGCCCTCTCTTTCCTCTCCTGTAAATTGCTTAACTGTCTTCTGCCTCTGGTGTCCCACTTAGATGTGAACAAGTAGGTGGCATTCTGGAGCACCTACCTTCCATTGAATAGGACACAGTTGTTTAGAGATGACTGCTTTGGGGAGAAAGAGGAAGAAAGATATTGGCCAGGAATGAATGTGCTGCCAGAGCCTGGACTCCTGGCATCAACTGGGCTTCTCTGAGGTCATCTAGGTCATCCTCTTGGCTCCAACCTGACCTCGGCCATTTCCACTGGCCACAGTTTTTCATCAGGATGAGCTCAGGACTTGAATGAGCATGGCTGCTAGATGGCAGTTAGGGTTGGGGCTCAGGGAAACAGAAAGGCACCAATTAAGAACTGAGATGCTAAGAGCCTGTGCAGAGCACCTTGGTAAGATGTTGGAATAGCCAACTGGAGCTCTTGCTCCTGAGGACCTCCCCAGGCCACTGGTCTTACAAGGAGGCAGAAAAGGGATCTGGTGACCTCCTAAGGGCTTTTCCACCTTAGGACCCTGAGTTATTTGGTGGTGGTTGCTCAAAAGGAAAAGTCAGCAGGGAGAGATGTTTATTTGCATTGCCCTGACAACAGATGAGAGAGGACCCATTTTGGAGCAGGAACACTGCTTTGATCAGCATATAGCATACATCTGTTTCTCTCCACTGCCCTCCTCTCCCCAACCTCCCCCATCTCTTTCCAGGGCTGCTTGCCAGAACACAGTTCCTACTTTGTAACAGAGATTTCTAGGGGCACAATATATGTGAGCTGCCCATAATGGGGAAAGGATAAACTTCTTTATTTCAGAGACACCAGCTGCAAAGGCTAAAAAGAAACCCTCAGGTCCTGAAATAATGATCCCTCCCAGAAAAAAGCACTGGCAGAAGTTGCCAGGTTGCCTCATTAGATTGTGCCAGGCTGAGTTGCCAGGGCTGCATCCTGGGAGGGTGGGCACCAGGTGGCATGAGTGGTCTGTGGTTTCTAGAGGAAAGAGGAGTGTCTTTTAGAGGGTAGGGCCAGGCAGAAGAGGTTGCCACCTACAGAACTGAGCTAGAACTGACTTTTGTGCTGCTTCTCTAGGTTAAAGTTTGAAAATGTCTATTTAAGGACAAATGTGAACACATTGCCTTAGGCTGATTGAAAGACAATCTGGAACAAATTAAGAGTTTGTGTGGATATGGTAGTGGAAGCAGCAAGACACCAAAAATCAAAGGACCTGGACTGTAGTCCAAATTTCATAACCAATTCACTGTGTGGGCCCAGGCATGGAACTTCCTCTCTCTGGACCAGTGTTCACGTCTATAAAATGGAGCTTATTTCATGGGGTTCTTGCATGGATTGTAAGAAATGGTGCGTTGAAAACATCAAAGTGCTGAGCAAATAGGATTATTTTTGAGATATAGCTCAGGGAGGGAGAGAACTCGATTTATTATTGATTTTGGGGGATGAGGTTATGCTTTCACCTGTTTTAAAATTCGAGAGATATGAAAATACAAAATCTCGCCACCCCTGTCTCTTCACCACTCAGCAGTCCTCTCTGATATGACCAATGTTACCAGCTTCTTGGGCCCTTGATGAATTTAGAAGGTCTAAAAGAAAGTGATCTGTACTAGCCAGGACTTCAGTGGAGGCTATAGAAGCCTGCTTTGGGGTTAGATTGAAGGGAATGTGCAGAGAGGGCGATGAAGAAGGAATTTCAGGGCAGGAAATGTGGAATAAGCATTTGGGAATCAAGAAGCCTGGGATCCAGTCTTGACTGCACAACTCATGGTTGAGGGATCTTAAGAACCTTCCCCTCTCTGACTCTCAATGTTCTATCTGTACACTGAGCCTGTTGTGTTCTCATATGCCATTCTTGCAAGTTTCCACCAGAGTAGAATGGAAATGGTGAAGGGGAGGACTGACCAGGGACCTTTTAGAGAAGAAAAAGCCAAGACATTGACTCAAAGCTGATGACTGAGTATGCTTTGCGTATGTAATCTTCTTCCTATTAAGATTAGTCAATCAAAGGTTTCTCTGTCATGCTACTGCTTCTCTCCTGGTGGTTTCATGGACAGAGCAAATCTTTGGCACCATCTGCACAGGAGAACATTAGGAACATCTAACTGGCTTCAACATATATAATGCTGCCCAGAACCAGGAGGATGGCTTGAATGACCTTTGATGATCTTGCTATCATGGTCCAAGCATCCACTAACATAATGTTCCCCAAATTTCACTTATTGGTGAACCAGCTTCACAGTTTTTGCCATCATTTCATCCTGTGCAGTATGTATTTACAATGTTTCTTTACTTCAGCCTGATTTTAAACTATAACCTCACTTCAGTGTAGGAGACCCTGGATCCCTGGGTCAGGAAGATCCCCTGGAAAAGGAAACAGCAACCCAGTCCGGTATTCTTGTCTGGAAAATCCTATGGACAGAGGAACCTGGTGGGCTACAGTCTACAAGGTCACAAAAAGTTGGACATGACTTAGTGACTAAACCACCACCAAGCTGTAAATACCTATGAAATGAGGAATTGAGGTACTGGTTACAGCTTTCCTAATACATAATGAATTCACATATATCTATCATAATTCAAAACATTGATGTATCACTCCAAATCACCCCATGCATATATACCAAGCATTGGAAACCACAGGTAGTGGTTACACAAACTGGCAGGTCAAACGGGCCTTTAGGCCTCTGTGGCTCACTCCAAGACTTGCTGAATGCTCCCGGGCTCCCTATGGCACTCCATACTCCTTATTCCTGTTACTTAAGAATGAATTGCTCCTGAGATGGAAATAAGTTCTGGAGCCTAAAAGGAGCCCCTTTCCTCCAAACAAATTCTGACCTGAACCATTCTGAACTGCCTCAAAAGTACTGAAGTGAGAACACTTGACCAGAATACCAGAAGTTCTAGGTTCCCATTTTGTCTCTGTCTTTGACCAGTTGTGTGACCATGGGTCTGTCCCTTCCCCTCTCTTGGCCCTAGTGTTTCCAATTATAAAGTGAAGTGCTTGGTCCAAATGACCTCTAAGGTATCTTGCTGCTCTGAATGAAATTCAATGACTTCTTGACTTACAGAGCCTATACTTCTGTTTAACCCATTAGCTCCCCTTCCCAGCAGCCCACAGAGGTGAGAAGCCTGCTGACCTTCCCTCCCACTGCCCTACACCAAATCCTCCCTGAGGCCCCTTTTTCCCAGTGCACAAGACTTCTTTTGTTGCCTGTAGCCATTCAGGACTTCTCTCCAAGCTCCTGTTGAAGTGGCTAAGGTGACCTGGTGAGGGGGTGGGGGTAATAGTTGGCCTGTAACAAGAGTCCTGGCTCCCCAACCCACCTGGTTTCAGCCTGGCTACAGGTTTGTCCTGCAGGTTTGGCCACACCAGACTTCATCCATCAGCTGCCCCAGATCCTTCCCTCCAGCTCTGGGAAAGCAGAGAGACTAGTTTAAAAGGGAGAAAATAGAAACAAAGGCATTTATTTAAGTTGCTATTAAACATCACTTCTAAGGCTCAAGAGGAGAGTATACCGAAACATTGAGCCTATGAAAATTATCATAATAATAATTAGCTTCCTCTCTTTTGAAAATGACCAAATCATTATTGTAACTAATTCTTGACAGATCTGGCCATTTAATCTTTGCCTTTTGATAAAGAACATTCGCAGGCCATAGCTTATCTAGCAATTGACAGATATTTTACCCAGCAACTTGGAGTAGTATAAAAATTGACTGAGTTAGCGGGTTCCTGGAATTGATTATCATTTGAGACAGGAAATCTTTCATCTGTAGTCTACAGTGAATTCAGCCAAGGTGAAAAACACTGGACTGTGGGTTGAAAATTCCAAGATCTAATCCCAAATCTGACATTAGCTCCTTCTGTGACCCTGAGTTAGTTGTCTCCCCTTCCTGAGCCACAATTTCCATGTATGAAAAATAAGAAAGTTGAACTAGAAGGTCTCAAGATCGTCTGTACTCTACTCTGTGTCATCCTCCACCCCTTGTCCCTGCCAGAGTCAGACTGAAAGGAGGGAGAGGCGGGGACAGGGTCAGAGGAAAGGGCAATTTCAAGATGTTCTTTGGGATAAGGAAAGGATTTCCAGACCCATAGAGGAGAGTCTAATAGCTTCTTTTGGGGTCAAAAGGGGATGAGAATTCCAGGTCCCCAGTGCTTGCTTTCAGGAATGCAAAATAGAAAGCCAGGCTTACAGATGGGCCAGGCAAATGTCCTGAGGCACAGCTTAGTTGACCATTTTTGCAGCCTGGGCCATTCAGGAAGATCAGAATAAGGGCTGTGTGGCACAGGACAGCTACCCACAGGCTGGGTGGAGGAATGGGAATTGCAAATGGAATGACAGATCTGGAAAGGACCTGAGAAGTGTTATTGAAAACTTCCCCCAGGAAGTCACATGAATCCTTCAAACTCAATACTAAAAGTCATAGTTCTTCATCATTCTCCTGGAAACCTTCTCCTTCTCTAGGATTTTTTTTCTTGGTTAATGTACTATCATCCACCCTGTAACTCAAGCAAGAATCATGGAAATCGCCTGGGCTCCTCCCTCACTTACTGGCTACCATCCAGTCACCAAACCATGCCCACGAAACTTCTCTGTGATGTTTCTCAAATCTGTCCCTTCTTTTGCACCCACACTGCCATAGTCCTCCATTTTGGCCCTTAGGAGCTCTGTCATGGATGGTTTCTATGGTTCCTAACTGGTTTCCCTGACAGCTTGCTTTCCCTTCCAGTCCACCTCCCATACTGCTGTCAGAGTTCTTTCTTTAAAAGAAAAATTTGGTCATGCTCAAAAACCTTTTATTGTTCCCTACCTTTGGTCAAAAATCCAGATTTTTTGCATTGGCAACTAAGGTTCTTCACAACTTAATAACCTATCTTTCTTTCTTTATCTCCCTCCATAGCCCCACATTTCTGAGCCCCATGGGACAGTATTTCCCATGCATACAATGAACTCTCATGTTGGACTCTCCACTGCATGTATCTTTGCCAGCCCCCTACATGGCTTGTCAAGCCATCTTCTGGTTCTCTGGACAAGCCCATCTTGACCATCTCTCTATTATAACACAACATGCTGTTCTGCATTTGCTTCTTTTCTTTTCTGTATCTCCCATGGATCATGAGTTGTTGGTGTACAAGAGCTACATCTGACTGACCTCTATATTCCCAGAACTAAGTAAGCACAGGGCCTCACATAAACAATGAATCTGCAAGGACTGCCATTTATTTTTTATGGCATAGTGAAAGAAACTGCTGGTAATTAGACTAGTGACTTCTTTCTCAGCAGACATGCTTCCCTATCTTTTCAGCTCTGAACTAGCTATTACAGATTAACACAGAGCCCCCACTGGCTCCAGATGACAAACTGTCTTGAGACAGGGTTTTGAGGGGTTAAGAGTTGCAGTAAATAGTATAGATCCATGTAAAACACATTTCCACCAAACCCTTGAAACTTGGAGGTTGCCTATATCTCAAGGCAAGAAGGGCACTTAAAGACCATATTTATATTAATTGGTGGCGTACAAACCAAGTTCTGAGGAACTCTAGAGTTCCCAGAGATTCACTGGGAGATATGAGGGGAGGACAGAGCTGCAGGGTTGCTTCACTCAACCAAATCTACTTCACCTCTTGGAGGTTCCATAAAGGTTTCATTTGGAGACTGAAGTTGGTCACATAAAAGTAAATATTGGTGACCACTGCTCTAGTCCAGTGGTCAATTGCTAACAGGCTCTCTTTTTACCATTCCTGCTATGTATCCACTCAGGCTCAGTCCAAACTCCAGGTATGGTCAAGCATTCCTTTACATTCTGTACTCAGTTGAAAGTCCTTCTTTATGTGAAACAAGAATCTTCCTCACAACTTCCACCCAGTGGTCTTGCTTTCACCCCCTGCAGTCTCATGGAATTTGTTATATTCCTCCTCTCTATGACCAATCTGCTGGCACTTAGAATTTCCCAAAGTCTGAGATGGAAGGAACCTTGTAGCTCATACAGTCCAATGCTCCCACTGCAACTGGTGAAACTGAAGCTCAGAGTAGGTAGGTCATCTGCAAAACAGAAGACAGTACTTAGTAGTAAAACCGAGACTAGAACCCAAGTCCCCACTCTTGTATAATGTCCTACTAGAATCCGTCTTTCCAGAGAGTGAACAGCGCCAGCTCCCACTTTCTCACAGTCCTGATGATTCTCCCCTAAACTTGCTCCAGATTGACAGTACCCAAGGGCTGAAGATCAGTAGCTCAGCTGATTAAACCTCCATGGGAACCTGGGGTAAGGGCAAAGGCAAAGAAGAACAAACAGGCATCAGAACCAGAGTTGGCTGCTTCCTCATCACAGCCTGGATGCTGTTCTCCTCTTTCCATGGGACTAAAATTCCATCCCAACAGCCCTCCTCCCATGGCAGGGCAGCCAAGGGGCAGGTTTCAGAGGCCCCTTCTGACCTGTTTGCTAGAGGGTCCCTGCTGTGTGACTCTCCACATCCCCAAACCAGAAACAGGAAGAGTTGGTTTGGTTTATGTTTCAAGAGGAAAAATGAAAACATAGGAAGTAGGGTTCCTGAGAACAGAGGCTTCCAACTCTGTGTCCATGTATCCCTGGAGCAGGATATTTCAGGGAATACATTCCACCAGCAAAGGGAATGGCCTCCTTACTGAAAACAAAACACAAAGCCCTTCAAGGTTTGGAAAAAGAAAAAGGCCAAAGGAGACTCTTAAGGAGTAGAGGAGAAATCGTTTCAGAATATCCAACACTCCCCCCAACCCCATCTGCCACTTGGCGCTGTTATACTTTGACCTCACTGCTGTTATCAGCACATCTGGGCCCCAGAGATGCCATGCTCCCTTTAACCTATGGCCCCAGAGAAAGTCAAAGCACCTTTTCTTGTTTCCCGGAGGATTATCAAAGTAGGCTGGCACTCAGAACCTTTCTCTAAAACAAAGGAAAAAAAGCAGAATGAATATGAGTTCATTAATCCATTAACAGAACATGCAAATTGCAGAATAACATTCAAACTTTATGAAATACATGCTTCTTGTCTTGAGAAAGCCATCAAAAACAGGGAAGCACTTTGCCAGTCCCTAAATATCTCTCACAGGATAACTACTTCATCAACCTACATAAGCAGCTGTAAGCTTGCCTGATTTTCTCCCCTTTCAGCTCTCTGTTCCTGGGATGTGGATGCCATCTTGTTTCCCAATCACAGTCACCAAAAGGTGTTTTAGGAAGTAAAAAACCTTTGAGAATCCCTGGTGTCCTTTCCAGTTCTGGTTTCCGGGCTGAGGAACATGCCTAGTTCACAGCTAGTTGGGGAGGGTTGAAGTGTGGATCACCTCGGTGCCAAAGAAACATGGTCCTGCAAAGCAAACAGTTCTGGCTACAGAGCTTCTGTATGTGTCATGTGTGTGAATGCAGGCACGCACATGACCTCTTTACCAAAATCTTGACCCTCACCACATAAAAGCCTACTACTGACTGTTGCTTTTCAATGGTGTCTCTGTCCCCCTGGGCTAGAGGTAAGCAGAAGCTTTTCCCAGAAGATGTTTCCAAGAGCATCTGCTTGGAATAGCTCATTCCTAAAAGATCTGAGGGGAGGGAAACATCATTTTTAAATTAAAACAAGTGTAAATGTAGGTAATGGAATAGCATGCAAAATTCACATGAATTTTTAAGATAAATATAGAGACATCCAGGAAATTTCTCACTTGTGACTGGCTACATGGGCTTCCCTGGCTCCTCAGGGCTGTGCAGGGAATGAGTTCATCCTGTTCAGTTGTTTGGAGGTACTATGGTGCAAAAGTCTGAGAAGCACTCACTAAGCAGGTAGGTTTCCTGAGGGTAGAAACTTTGTCTCATTCCCCTCTGTATCCTCATGCCTAATACATAGCCTCAGATATGTATATCATATCTGATATCATATCAGATATCATATTAATATCATATCATATCAAATATAAATAACCTCAGATGTGCAGACGACACCACCCTTATAGCAGAAAGTAAAGAAGAACTAAAGAGCCTCTTGATGAAAGTGAAAGAGGAGAGTGAACAAGTTGGCTTAAAACTCAACATTCAGAAAACTAAGATCATGGCATCTGGTCCCATCACTTCATGGCAAATAGATGGGGAAACAGTGGAAACAGTGACAGACTTTATTTTGGGGGGGGCTCCAAAATCACTGCAAATGTTGACTGCAGCCATGAAATTAAAAGACGCTTGCTCCTTGGAAGAAAAGTTATGACCAACCTAGACACCTTACTAAAAAGCAGAGACATTACTTTGACAACAAAGGTCCATCTAGTCAAAGCTATGGTTTTTTCCAGTAGTCATGTATGGATGTGAGAATTGGACTATAAAGAAAGCTGAGCACCAAAGAACAGATGCTTTTGAACTGTGGTGTTGGAGAAGACTCTTGAGAGTCCCTTGGTCAGCAAGGAGATCCAACCAGCCCATCCTAAAGGAAATCAGTCCTGAATATTCATTGGGAGGACTGATGCTGAAGCCGAAGCTCCAACACTTTGGCCACCTGATGCGAAGAACTGATTCATTTGCAAAGACCCTGATGCTGGGAAAGATTGAAGGTGGGAGGTGAAGGGGACAAGAGAGGATGAGATGGTTGGATGGCATCACTGACTCAATGGATGTGAGTTTGAGTAAGCTCCGGGAGTTGGTGATGGACAGGGAGGCCTGGCGTGCTGGAGTCCGTGGGGTCGCAAAGAGTCGGACATGACTGAGCGACTGAACTGAACTGAATACATAGCCAGCCACAGAGACAGTGTTCAAGAGCTACTTGCTTCATCCTTCCATCCACCCATCCACTTATGCATCCTTTCTAAGATGCCAGTGAAGAAAGTAGTTTAAGGTTGATGAAAAGGGCTTGGTTTCTGAAGAATTTGGACATCTCTGGGTCTGATGTCTGACTCTGTCACTTATCAGCTATGTGATCACATCTCTGAGCCTCAGTTTTCTCCATTTGAAAGTAAAGATCCAAATACCCAATTCTTGGTTTGTTGTGGAAACTAAGTGTGATAGTGAGAGTGAGACAGCCCAATAAGCTCCCAAAGTGAAAGTGTTAGTCGCTCAGTCGTGTCTGATCCTTTGTGACCCCATAAACTGTATAGCCTGCCAGGCTCCTCTGTCTATGGGATTCTCCAGGAAAGAATACTGGAGTGAGTAGCCATTCCCTTTTCCAGGGGATCTTCTGGACCCAGGAATCGCTCTCAGGCAATACACAAATAATAGTTATTAAATGATTATGAAAATTACCACCATGACCAATCCAAGAAAGAGAGTAGGGGAAGGGAGAGATGTTTTCTCCAGTCCAGAAGTCTGATTTGAGATTAAGAAGGCAGGAGCTGAGACCTCAGGAATGAGCCCCTGGGCCTCTGGGATTGGGAAGGCCCAGGTTAACTCTTTGCTGTGGAGCCCCACCCCCACTCCAGGAAGCCAGTGTGTAGAGGCCAAAGGGCAACTTTGGGCGAAGTGATGGAAGTATCAGATGTGCTTCTATTCACCTCCCGGTCTTCAAAGACCAGATGTGCTCGCTTTCTCATACCGGCCAATGAGCCCCTTGGAGGCCTGGCTCACAAGGGTCATTTGTCAGTAGGGTGAAAGTTACAGTCAGGCATGATGGCTTGGTGGCTAACAGCTCTGTGACCTTGGGCAACTATCTTCTTCTCGGCCCTGACTTCCCAATCATTAAAATAAAGGAATTGGATAGAGTGGCCACTAAGGCCTTTCCATCTCCTACACACTATGGTTTGACACTTAATTGAATAGGTGTTTGACCTTGTTTTTCCAAAAATGTGAGCAATCTGATCATCTGAAGGTTTGACACTGATCCTGGACCTTAGGGAAAAGCAGTGTGGGAGGCCTGGCTGGGCCCCCTTCTATATGTAAAGCCTCCTGGTACCCATGGCTCCTTCTGCTCAGGTCTGGCTGGACTGGCCCACCCCCAGAGCCATTCGTGATCATGTTCCAGGTGAGGGGCAAGTGGGTGAAGCAGGTGTTTCCCAAGGCTGGGACTCAGGACTAGGTACCTCACAATAGAAAATGAAGAAAGGAAAGAAAACAGGAAATCCTGCCCATTTTATGTACCTAATTGTTCAGGAAGAATTCCTTCTAGTCAGCATGGTTGTCTCAGAAGTTACTGACAGCTGCTGAGCTGGAGTGCTGCTGGGGTCCCTGGGATTCAGAGACTTCCATCTCAGTCTGTTCAGATCTTTGCCATTCTTTGAAACTCAATTCAAATAGTATGTCCTCCAACCTTTAAGTCTCTTGCATACTGTGTATATCTGTCTTAGAGAATGGATCATGTTCTGCCTTGTACTGGAGTATTTCTTTCACATGCTGTGCTGTGCTTAGTCGCTCAGTCACATCCAACTCTTTGCGACCCCATGGACTATAGCCCACCAGGCTCCTCTGTCCATGGGGATTCTTTAGGGAAGAACACTGGAGTGGGTTGCCATGCCCTCCTTCAGCATTGCAGGTGGATTCTTTACCTTCTGAGCCACCAGGGAAGCCCAAGAATACTGGAATGGGAAGCCTACCCCTTCTCCAGGGGATCTTCCCAACCCAGGAATAGAACTGGGGTCTCCTGCATTGCAGGCAGAGTCTTTATCAGCTGAGCTATCAGGGAAGCCCATTTCCTTCACATACTGATCAGGAATCATTCTCAAAGGAAAAACCTTAATGAATATCTGGATATGAAATAGAGAGCCAAAGTCCCATTAATCTTCACTCCCATTTTCCAAGTTAACCACCATTAAGAAGTTGTTCTAGTAGCTTCCCAGAAAGGTTCTATTATCAAGGTTATTGAAAATGTGAGAGAGCATGAGGCTTTGGAGGGAGCACTGGCTCTGAAGATTAAACACCTGGGTTTGTCTCTCAGCTCTCCACTCAGCTAGGGTGAATTCTCTCCTATCTTTGACTCTCAGTCCTTTGCTCTGTAAAATGGGATAGCAGTTTCTCTCCTGCTATCTCACAGCATTGTTGTAAGGACCAAATGAGACAAAAGAAATAAAAGTGTTTGGACAACTATAAAGGATGCTCTATTTATCTCCGTGTTTGTCTCTGTCAGCACATTGAGATCAGAAATCTTGGCCCATCCAGGGTTGGGTCCCCATTGCCCCTAGTTCTGATGACTTGTCTGGAACAAGCAGGGGGTCACTCTTGGAGGGGACGGGGGTCAGGCATGGAGCTCAAGCCCAGGGACTGTGCTACAACTAGAAGAGTTGGTGCTTTGCTCCTGCCCGGGTTCTGACACATACTTCCCTGAGCTTCCTCTGGAATCAAACTCAACTTCAAACAAGGAAACCATTTTTCTAAAGTCACTTGGCTTTTAACAGGCTGATTCACTTTGTAAAGCTCTCAGTTCCTCAGATACTGGCCCAAAGTCCTGTTTTCAGGGTTCTCAGCACACACACACACACAGTGTGTGTGTGTGTGTGTATAGACATATACATAGATACAAATGAGAGAGAGAGAGAGAAGTGGTCAAGAAAATTCAATTTTCTAAATGGATCAGATATAAAATGGTTGTAAATTAGAGCTAGAAAACTCCTCAGATATCATTTAGTCAAATCACCACCTCCCCTTCAACCTTTGTCAGATGGAGAAACTGAGACCCAGAAAAGAGAAGGGATGCACCCAGGGAGTTAGTGGCTCTGACAGTCAAGCAAAGGTAGGCAGAGGGACAAAGCTTTGGGCTTTGAGTTCTAGTTGAGGGAACCAGCTGGGGAAGGTTAGTGAGCCCCGAGAAGAGATGAATATGGCCAGAATGGGATCATTTAGGAGAAGAAGTTAGGATCAGCTGTGAAATTCCCCTGGCAAGCAGCAATATAAGAAATATGAGAGTTCTGGTTTGGCAAGTTATTATGAGCCTTGCTGAGCAAGGAGAAGGTGGAGAGAGGAAGAGAAAAACAGAGGGAGCCAGAAAAGGAGATGAAATGGAAGAAGGAAGGCTGACCTGGGCAAATGGAGGGCAATTAGACTGCTGAGTCAGTAAGGGCTGAACTGAGCATGTCAGCAGAGCCTCGTCGCCTGTGGAACATCCAGCCACCTTACAAGTTTCCGCTGGTCTGCTCTCTGGTTTCCTCTAGGCTCTGAGCATGTGAGCCAGTATTTATTTTCTTAGCAAACTCACCCTTTTCCCTTTGTGCACTTTTTGGGGAAGTGGCCTCAAACCGTAGGCTTTACCTCTGCAGATTTAGCTTGAGGGCATACTGAAGCCTGGCCTGGCTGCCAGAGCAGAAATGTTCTGCTCTACAGCCATGGTCTGGTTTCAGGCACACAGTCACACTGAGAGGTGGAACTCAGCCCATTTTGCAGATGAAGGATAAGAGAACATGACAATGGAAACAACAACAAGAACAGCAAAAATAACTAAATATGTATTGAGAACCAATAGTAGGACTGATCAAGGAGGGCCCTAGAGTCAAAATGCCTATATTCAAATCCCAGTTGCACTATCCATTAGCTGTGCAATCTTGGATAAGTTGCTTAACTTCTCAGTGCCTCAGTGTCCTATGTGTAAAATGAAGATAACAATTGCGCCCTCTTGAGAAGATTTGGAAGGAGCAAATGAGTTGACTCCGGTACAACCTTTAAACAATGCTTGGCACTCAGTGCTTAATAAATAACAGCTATCATTGTCACCATTGTTACATGCTGGGCACTGCTCTAAACGTTTGACTTGTGTTATGGCCTGTAATGATCACTCAGAAAGGCACTGAGGCCCAAGTGTGAGGACATGTCTAGTCCATTTGCTTTTTCTTAGGTGTAAACTAAATCTTACGTGGAAGCTCAAAGTATAAAACAAAAAGCAGCATGACTCTGATTGAAGCAAGGTGGGATAGGCTCAACCTTCCTTTGTTTTCCCTTCCCCCAACATCCCCACGATAGGCCTTAAGGCTCCTTCCTAGCCACTGTGAGGCACAGTTTGCAAGCCTGCTGATCTAGTCCATCTAACCTTTTTATGATCAGATGACGGTATCATTAGACCTGAAAGGGCAAGTAACCTGCCCAAAGGTTATATAGCAGGTCAAAGGCTGAAAGGAACCCAGATGGCAACACCGGGCTTGAAGGATAATAACTTGGCCAAAGAGAACAACCTCCTTGGTTAAACCAGAACATAGACCATCCAGGCTTGGATGGAGAAGAGCCAGGAAAGGAGGAGTGAGTAGGAGGGGAGGGGAGGCTGACCCAGAGACCCTGTCTCTGGGCCCTGAGTATGAACAGCCCCTCTGGACCCTCATATCTGGCTGGGCCCACCCCAGACTTTAAGACAAGATGACAAGGCCCTGTCCTCACAGAGCCTCTAACTACACAGGGTTTGGGGTTTTGTTCTGACAAGGGACGTGGTCCCTGTCCCTGAGCTCTCCAGTCTGGGGAGATGTAGCGGACATGGGAGCTAAATCCTGCCATTTAGCCCTTCTGACTGAACTCTTGGCATGAGAGAACATTTTCATGAGACTCCTCCTTCAGGGTTCTGGGACAGCAGCCTGGTTTCCAACTCACTGTTGTTGGGGAAGTACAAAGGGACAGCCTGGCTCCCCACTCCTTTCACTGCTACACTTGTGTTGCAAGTGGTGTTCAAGGCTCACCACTGTTTGTCTGACAACCTGCACCTTGTCAGCTTTTGTTTGCAGACTTTGGCGTGGGTTAACTGAGGATATCACACAGAGGAGAAATTACAGATGTTCCCCTTAGAGATGTTCCCGCCTAGTGATAGAATTCCAGCTCAGCTATTTAAAATCCTAAAAGATGATGCTGTTAAAGTGCTGCACTCAATATGTCAGCAAATAAGGAAAACTCAGCAGTGGCCACAGGACTGGAAAATGTCAGTTTTCATTCCAATCTCAAAGAAGGGCCGTGCCAAAGAATTTTCAAACTATCATGCAATTGTGCTCATTTCACATGCTAGGAGGGGCTTCCCTGATAGCTCAGTTGGTAAAGAATCTGTCTGCAATGCAGGAGACCTGGATTTGATCCCTGGGTTGGGAAGATCCCCTGAGAAGGGAAAGGTTACCCACTCTAGTATTCTGGCCTAGAGAATTCCATGGAGAATTCTATGAGGTCACAAAGAGTTAGACACGACTGAGCAACTTTCACTTTCACATGCTAGGAAGATAATGCTCAAAATCCTTCAAACTAAGCTTTGGCAGTACGTGAACCGAGGACTTCCAGATAGACAAGCTAGATTTAGAAAAGGCAGAGGATCCAGAGATCAAATTGCCAACATCCATTGGATCATAGAAAAAGCAAGAGAATTCCAGAAAAAAACATATACTTCTGCATCACTGACAACACTAAAGCCTTTGACTGTGTGGATCATGACAAACTGTGGGAAATTCTTAAAGAGATGGGAATACCAGACCACCTTACCTGCCTCCTGAGAAACCCGTATGCAGGCCAAGAAGCAACAGTTAGAACCAGACATGGAAAAATGGACTGGTTCAAAATTGGGAAAGGAGTATGTCAAGGCTGTATATTGTCATCCTGCTTATTTAATTTATATGCAGAATACATCATGCAAAATGCCGGGCTGGATAACTCACAAGCTGAAATAAAGATTGCTGGGAGAAATATGAACATCCTCAGATATGCAGATGATACCACTCTAATGGCAGAAAGCAAAGAGGAACTGAAGAGCCTCTTGATGAGGGTGAAAGAGGAGAGTGAAAAAGCTGAATTAAAACTCAACATTCAAAAACTAAGATAGTGGCATCCAGTCCCATCACTTCATGGCAAATAGATGGGGAAAAAGTGGAAACAGTGACAAATTTTATTTTGGGGGGTTTCAAAACCATTGCAGACAGTGACTGCAGCGATGAAATTAAAAGATGCTTGCTCCTTGGAAGGAAAGCTCTGACAAACCTAGACAAAGTATTAAAAAGTGGAGACATCACTTTGCTGACAAAAGTCCATACAGTCAAAGCTATGGTTTTTCCAGCAGTCATGTATGGATGTGAGAGTTGGACCATAAAGAAGGTTAAGCACTGAAAAATTGATTTCAAATTGTGGTGCTGGAGAAGACTCTTGAGAGTCCCTTAGACTTCAAGGAGATCAAACCAGTCAATCCTAAAGAAAATCAGTCCTGAATAATCACTGGAAGGCTTGATGCTGAAGCTCCAATACTTTGGCCACCTGATGTGAACAGCTGACTCACTGGAAAAGACTCTGATTCTGGGAAAGATTGAGAGCAGGAGGAGTAGGGGAGACAGAGGATGAGATGGTTGGATGGCCTCGTTGACACAATGGACACGAGTTTGAGCAAACTCTGGGAGATATAGAAGGACAGGGAAGCCTGGCATGCTGCAGTCCATGTGGTCACAAAGAGTCAGATATGGTTTAGTGACTCAACAACCCCTCAGAGAAATGTGGGACTTCTCTGGATCCCTTCTGACCTGATCATTTGAACCACTCAGACCCATAAGACCTCAGGAGGATGACAGAATCTGCAGGGCAGGGCAAGACAAGGGCAAATACTGAAGGACAAAGCCTGGGTACAGGGCCCTGAGTTGCTTGCCCCTCCCTGGATGGGCCTAGGATCTCCATCTGTATAATGAGGGGGTGGAGCAGATGCTTTCTGAGGGCACACCAAATCCATGCTGGGCTTCAGTGAAGGCCCTGGCCCATTGGGTGCTCTCTCACGTACTAGCCTGGAATCCCAAAAGAACACACCTAGTGACGGATGCAAACAGAGTCTCTTTACTGCCATGACTTGCCAGTCCTCCTGGCTAGTCACATAAAGGTGAGGGTGTAGATGACTGACTCCCCCATCCCTGCAAACTCTTTCCCTGACACAAAAGCCGTTCATGGCAAGGCCAGCTGCTTAAATGGACTGAGTCCTGGACTCCTGAGCCAGACTGCAGGGTCCCTGTTCCTGTTTGGTGGTACTGAATCTTGCCAGGTAATGGGGAGAGGAGGAGGGGCGTCTGCAAGTTCCATCGGGGTGAAATTGTGTGTGATAAAGTTGGGGAGTGGGAGTGGGTGCAACTGTGGGTAGGTGCTATGGCTACTTCCCACATAAAGCGGAAAGAATTAGTGGACACTAAACTGATCAGCCTGCATGACACAGGCTGACAAGGAAGGAAGTACAGGAAGGAAGCAAGGAGGCAGGTGAAGGGCTAAGGGGTGGATTTGCCACTGACAAGCTTATCTTATTGATGATATCTCATTTGGGTCACATGACAGTTTGGGAAAGTAGGAGTTGAGTTGAGTTCAGTTCAGTTCAGTAGCTCAGTTGTGTCCGACTCTTTGTGACCCCATGGACTGCAGCATGCCAGGCCTCCTGTCCATCACCAACTCCCAGAGCTAGCTCAAACTCGTGTCCATCGAGTTGGTGATGCCATCCAACCATCTCATCCTCTGTTGTCTCCTTCTCCTCCTGCCTTCAATCTTTCCCATCATCAGGGTCTTTACCAATGAGTCACATCAGGTGGCCAAAGTATTGGAGCTTCAGTTTCAGCATCAGTCCTTCCAGTGAATATTCAGGACTGATTTCCTTTAGGATTGACTGGCTTGATCTCCTTGCAGTCCAAGTAGGTGTTACCATCTCCCTTTAATAGTGATGAAACCGAAGCCCAGAAAAGTGATATGACATGTCATCTAGTAAGTAGTATTGATGCTGATGTTCAAAGTCCAGGCTGCTTTGAGAGTTGCAGTTCTTAGGGACCTCTTCTCTGGAGCTGATAAATCTGTGCAACTTATACACTGTTGCTGCCCGTCCAGTAACTCTTATAAAACTAGGCTTCCAGGACCTAGGAATGCTCCTTTCTATTTTACTAAGGCCCAGAAAAGGCTAATGATTGGGCCATAGTCAGACACAGCTAAGAGGAGACAGGAAAGGCAGTTTCCATCTTTCACCTTTCTGCCTTCAGTTGGAGGCAGAACACTGATCCAAGAAGTACTCCACCACAACTCTATGTCTGGTCATTTCCATTTAAAAGTGCTCTCAGATCCATTATCTAAAGGTCTGTGGGGCAGGAAAATATTATTTCCATTTTCTAGATGAAGAAACGGGTTCAGTAACTAGCCAAAGGTTACACAGCTACTGAATGGTGGAACCAGGACTTGAGGCCAGAGTTGTGCCCAAACTGCCCTCTACTTGTCCACAGAGTGCATTTGGCCAGTGTGGGAAGGATAGAGCAAGTTGACTGAAGCATAACATTTGAGCCTTAAAGCAGCAAACCCCAACTCCCTGGGGGAATGACATTTAAGCTCTTTTCCATATGAACCTCTGAATTGCAGACCGTTGTGGGGCCCTTGGGAGGGAAACACAGAAACCAGTGAGGTCAGTTCTTTGGAGCAGAACCCAGAGCTGTCAGCTTTCAAGACTTGATAAATGTAGATGCCCCATCAGCTCAAATGGCTCTGTGGTCAGGGTGCCAGGTTTGAGTTAACCACACAAAGGGCAGGAAGGGAGGCAGAGGCCTTCTCTGTCTTCTCCTCTCACCAAAGGTGGCTGCATTTCATGTTTGGTCACCAAGCCATCTTGATGTTCCTCTACCCTAGTGATGTTGGGGAGAGAAGACCCCAAATCTTTCTGCCACCAGTGAGTTTGGGCAAGGCTGCTTCTGAGTCATTCATTCAGCCCTTGAACAAATATTCCCTAAATACCAACTCTGTGCCAAGCTCCTTCCTGATCAATGTATATGCCATAAATAATAAAAACACAGTCCCAGGCCTCAGAGGATTCAAACTCTTATTGGACAAGGAAGACATACAGATAATTCAATATAGAATTATTGCTGATGAAACTGACCTGAAGGAGTGACTGGAAAGGGAATGGCTTATTCTGTTCATAAGAGGGGCTACAGGGTCTGTGGGACTTTGCCCAGTGAAGGAGATAGGGCAAATACCTTAACCTCTTTATGCCTCAGTTTCCTCAACTGTAAAATGGGATAATAATACCTACAGGGTTAGTGTGATGACTGTATGAGTTAAAATATACAAAAAGCTTACAGTAGTGCCATTGAAATGTACAGTAGGTACATTGAAAGCACTATGTAAATGTGAAATTAGTGAAGGAAATAAGGATAAGCATTGTGAGTGTGTGTGTGTGTGTGTGTGTGTGTGTGTGTGTGTGTGTTGAGAGAAGAACACATGTAACACATTAGGATAGTTAATGAAGTTTAGTGTGTTCTGGGAATGCCAGCTGCTTTGGCTGAGTGAGCTTGTGTGGAACTATAAATGTCAAACTTAGATGTGTGGACTTGTCCCTGTAGGTGATGGATAGCCCTTTATGAATCTGGATCTTTGCTATGGAGGTTGGCAGAGGACTCCTGTGTGAAATGCTAGTGCTCTTTCACCAGCCCAACAGGTGCTGGGTCCAAGAGATTGCTGGAGCCAGGAAACTGTCAGTTGCCACACATGAATGGAGAACCAGCTCCTGGCTGGGTTGTGGGGAGAAGATGCTACATCTCTGCCCTCAAGGAGATTCTCATCTCATTGGAATAAGGTCTGCTTCTGCCAACTCAATTTTCCTGGTTTGAAGTTGTGGCAATGCATGGGTGAAAGATTCTGTCGTGGCTGGAGAGGCAGTGTGTATAGTGATTACTAACCAAAGCTGAAAGATTTGTCTGGGTTTAAAGCCCAGTGGTCACTTCCCAACTGTGCAGCCTTGGGCAAATTACTTAATCTCTCTGTGCTGCAATTTTCCCACCAAAAATGAGGGCAATGATAATAATTTGACCTCCTCACCGAGCTATTGCAATGCCTAAAGTGTGATCATACATGGAAAGTGTTTATAACTTTGACTCATATAACAAGTGCTTCATAAATGATATTGTCTATTCTCAGTGACTGAAAGCCTTCCATGTGCCAGGCGTTTGGTATCCCTGGGGTCTAAGGCAGGGGCTTAGAGGCATATGGATGCATAGGACCAATGTGGCTCATCTTCCTGGAGTATCAACTTTCCTGAAAGGCTTAAAGGATTAAAGCACCATTTTTATATGAAAACAATATGAATGTACATCGGAATTAACTGGAAAATTCAAGATGTTTAAGAGCAGGGATTTTATAGACATTCCCTGCTTGGATACAAAGCTTCAGGTTACAGCTTCAGCCCCTGGGAGTTCTACACATTCTTCCCTCTCAGCCTTACAGGTCCTTGGGTACAAAAGTTCCAGCCAAACAAAAGTGAGTTCATGGGACTTTTACAGTGGATCATTCTCTGGGGTAAGGGTGATCTCCACACCACATGGGTGAAAACTGAGATTCAGGGTTCAAATTCTGCCATCATCACTTTTTAGTTGTGTGAACATAGCAAGTTACATTATCTTTGTTGGCCCTCACTTTCCTCATCTATAAAATGGGATGGTGATGATAATTAAATGCTTTATTGGTTATGGTAAGAAAATAGATTCATACACAAAAAGTACTTAGAACAATGCCAGGCATATATCGAGCTGGCCAAAAAGTTCACTCAGGTCTCTTCATAAGACGTTACAGAAAAACTGAAAGAACTTTTTGACCAATCCTATAGTTAGTGCTTAATACACATTAGCTTCTATTTATTTTTTTTTAATTTTATTTATTTATTTATTTTTGGTTGTGATGGGTCTTCACTGTTGTGCAGGCTTTTCTCTAGTCGTCCAGGCTCTAGAGCACAGGTTCAATAGTTGTGGCACATGGGCTTCGTTGCCCCCCTGCATGTGGGATCCTCCTGGACCAGGGATCGAAGCCATGCCTCCTGCATTGGTAGGTGGACTCTTCACCACTGAGCAACCCAGGGATGCCCCACATTAGCTTTTATTAAATCCATTCTCACATTTCCTCCCACAACAACACTGTCAATAGGGTCATCCTGTCCATTTGTCGAGACAGGAAGTTGAAGCTGTAAGAGGTTAAGTCAGATGCCCCCTCCTATTTATTAACAGAGGGCATTCCCGCAATGGGATGTAGATGGGAATAAATGATCTCTGGGGCTCCTTTCCAGTTCCTAGGTCCTGTGATTCATGTTAAACTTTGAAGCCCTTTCATATTACTGTTCTGGCCAGAGCCCAAGCAATGGAACTCAGGAAATAGGGCAAGGACTGGCCAGGGAGAGAGATGCCTTAGCAGGGTAGGAAATGACTGCTGCCATCCTTCCTTCTAGGCTGCTGCTGCAAGGGACTATTGCCTGCACGCCAACCCCACCAGAGAGCAAAAGGGAAACTCCTGTCCTTGGATGAAGCTGACCAAGGCCTCCTTTTCCTCAGAAGAGAACTTGCCCTTGTGGCAGGCTCTGTGTACGGGCTGCAGAAACTCAAAAGTCAAAGGCTTGGCAGCACCAAGCTAGCCACAGACAGGGCCCTCCTGATGGCTGTTTTTCCAGAACGGGGACTCCTAATAGGCCAGTGGGTGCTGGGAGAGAAAAGTGGGTTCCTTACTGATTTGTGATCATACAAGGGATAAACAAGAACTCCACAAGGCAGAATGGTCTAGTGAAAGTAGACAGGAGATGTTTCAATTCTGAAATGAATTCACTGTGTGACCTTGGGCAAGTTCTCTTCCCCATGTGAAGAATATATTCATTCAATAAATATTTGTTAACACCTACTGTTGTGCCAGCTCTGTCCTGGCAAAGGGCAAATGACATGATGATCATCAACATGTTAATCTTTCAATCCTTCCAACTCTGCCACTGATGCTGCGAAAAATGGGTGCAAATTTCAGACAAATAAGCACAAATCAATTCACAAACCTCTTCCTTTTCCCAGCCTGTCCCTCACAAATGGGTTTGCTAAGCTCTCATCTTGTGGCACAAAGGAGAGACAGGAGAGGGGAGGGAGGGGCTGTGAACTTCATGTCTGTATCTTATCCTTATTATCACCTGTCCTCATGTTGGAATTATTATCTTCATGTTGGAACTATTATCCTCATGTTACAGATGAGGAAACTGAAGCTCAGAGAGGAAAAATGGCCCAGGTGATGCCACAGTTAGGGTAAAATCTCTACCCCTTTACTAGATACCACCAGAGTGGAATAGAAACGGCCAGGTCTGTGAGTTGGCATCTTACTGCCTTTCCTCCATTGTAAACAAAGGCTGGTAGGACTGCCCACAATTCCCAATCAGGTAATGTAAGTTTGCTTGTGTAGGTAGAAGTTAAAGGTAAGGGAATGGGTTATGTAACTTAGGGTCCTGGGTCCAGGCGTTTTTTGGTAGTTAGATGCCCAGTGCTGATATCTTTGAGAATAAAAGCAAATTTTTTTTATGGAGACTGTACTCTGCGCCAGGTACAATGATCAGCCCTTTAGATTCTCATAACTGTCCTGCAACATAGAGATTATCATTCCTTTCTTAGGTGATGGCCGAGTCATTTGTATTCTTGGATCTCAGTTTTGAGACTATAACACAAAACAGTCTTTAAGGAATGCTCCTGCTCATAAGGTCCAAGGTGTTCTTGGCACTAGGAGAGTTTCAAGGGGGTACCTTTTGGAACCCAGGGTCCAGCTGCTCTTGTCAGACAGAAAACAGGGGTGGTGAGAAGTGTGGGAGTGGAGTAGGCCGAGGAGTGAGTCAGTCAGTCAGCCAAGAAGGCGGCAGCCATTGTTTCCCTGACCATCTGGCTGTTGCACAAGGTCTTCTGTCATACCACATGCCACATGTGAGATCTGGGGTAGACAGGAGGTGGAGGGGCTGACATGCTGACCAAGAAGACTTTCACTATCTCGAACTGGAGTGGAAGAAGTGGTGGTAGTGAGACACTTCTCAAATAGGGGGTCCGGTGGAGAAGGCCAGAGGGGGACTACAACATGGCCGGTTGGCGAGGCAGCGTAGTGGAGCCAAATGACTTGAAGTCGGTGTGAGACGGCGAAGTGGGAGTTTCTGCTCAAGGTGGAGACGTGGAACTTTTTAGTCGCCCCTGGAGGGGCGGAGCTCGTTTGGCTCCTCCCACCCTCGGTGGCGCCAACCGAGCGCTGAGTCCCCGGCCGCCACCAGAGGCGCAAGCGCCACCGCGAACTCACGGCCGAAGCTCTGGGCTGGGGGCGGGACTTGCGGATCCTGAAGCTCCGGAGTTGGACGCCGCGGGATATGAAGGGCACCCGCTGAGACCGCAGAGCTGGAAACCAGGTGATCAGAGCCGAGCGGACCCTGCGGAAAGTCAGGGCTCGGCTGCACTGCCGCCCGCCGCCGGCTCCGCACTCCCGGTCTCCTCGCCGCCTCCCATCTCGTCTGTCCTATCTCAACCCCGCGCCTGACTGGCAGCCCCCTCCCCCCGCCACCCCCGTTTCAGACCTTTCACCCCTGCAGTCCTCTTGCTTATAATTCCTAGCCATCTCTCGCTCTGTCCCTGGGTACACCATACTTTGATCTCTATAGTCCGTCTGGCTTCCTCCCTCCCCACCTCTCCTTGGGCGGGCATCCTACTCTCAGAAAGAGCAAAAACTGCCTACTATGGTTATTAACACATAGTAGGCAGTTTTAATAAACAGTATGTTCCCGGCTCCCTATTTCTCTAGCACTTTGTCGCTGCCTCTGGCATGGCATTTGCACCCTCCTGTATGTCTTCCTGTTCCAATATATGTATTTTTACCTCTTCATTCGAATGTCTGTCCATCCTATCCCATGTTTTGTCTCCATGTCTTACTACCGAACCCGTAGCTCCCTACACACTCTATCACTCCAAGGGCACTTTCCTTCCCCACTCTGTCCCATAGTTGTGTGACACAGCCCAGCCACCCTGGCAGCACCTTTTTAGTCAGCTAGAAAAGCCTAAAAACTCCATCCCCATGGTCTCTTTCCACTCCGGAAAGTCTCCAAGAGTGCCTGGCACTTTGTCTTTTTTAAAACGGAAAAAATATATATATTTCTTTGAGCACTGAAAAAAACCTTTCAGGTTCTGCCCGTTCTTTTCCCCTGGTAATTTCTCCCCTTGCTCCCACTCAAATGCCACATAAGGAATAGCAAACCAGGTTTAGATTTGTCATGGAATGTGTGAATGCACTGAAGGATGGGGGCTGTGGAGATCCTCAGATCAGACCATCTTATTATGCGGGCACTGAAGACCAGAGAGGGCAAGATTCTCAGCCTAGTCACACAGTATCCTTGTGGTAGAAGCAGGGTAGAAGCCAGAGTTGCAGTGTCCTGGCCCCTGATCCAGGAGTCTTGGTGGCATTGGAACCCAGGAGCAGCTTTCCTGGTGTTTCTTGGGGGGGGCTGCTTGATTCAGACACATCAGGTGTCCAACCTTGCTGTCTTTTCTCCTCTCCCTGTCCTTCAAGACCTCACCTGGCTGCCTGCCTGCCTGGGTTGAGCATTCTCCATTTAGGGGTGCTGTTGCCTTCTGCACTGGCGTGGTAGTTCCAGGAATACAGGGACCCTTGTTGGGCCTATCTACCCTGTTCCCTACCCAAGCCCCTAAGGGTGCCTGGATGCCCACCATGTTGACTGACAGGTTGTTGTGTATGTGTAGGGGAGCTCTGGCCCTGGCTTAGGGTCGAATCAGAACGTGTGTGTGTGTGTGTGTGTGTGTGTGTGTGTGTAGGGATACTGGGGAAGGGGGAGAGCTGTGCTTGCTGAAGGGCACACTGAGATGAAAACAGGAGTCCAAAGCCAAAAATCCAAGCCATTGCTGAGTGACCTTGGAGCCACATCACACATCCCATGCCCTCTCTGATGCCATCCTGGGACCTCTGAGGGATATCCTTCAAGGGAAGGAGACAGGGTGGATAGGTGGCCACACGTCTGGCACTGTCTGCCTGAGTTGAGATTACCAAACCCTAGAGACCCATAATCACGGGGTTGGTCTGGGCCAGGCTGTGGGCAGGAACTGTAAAAGCTACTCTCTGTCCCCTTTCACCCCCTCGCCCCAGCAGCTCTCCAACTTTGTGGGCTGCATCATGAGGTCAGGCTGTGGTGGGCTGATGATGGAGACTGTGGGTGGAAAAGAAGAACCCCTCCTCCTTCATCTCCTCCTCACACTCCCAGAGTTTGTCTTGGGAGCTACCTCCCGGGAGGGACATGTGGAAGGGCCCTGGCAAGGGGGCAGGATCTTGAGCTTAGTTCAGAGGCTCTGGGTGTCCACTGCCGCAGGATGAGCTGAGGACAGCACTGAAGGCGGAGGCCGAGTCTCCAGTCCTCTGGGCCAGCTTGGCCTCAGCCCCTCCCTTGCTCTGAATTTCATCTCAGCCCCCCATTCTTTTTTCACACTTTCATCCGCTCTTTCTTGCCTGGGCCCCTGCTAATCCCTGCCCTCAGGACCCTCACACTCCACCATCCCTTCCTTTACAGAAGCTCCATGCATGTAATTTTCTGGGAGTCCTACTCCCACAGGAACACACAGAGAGACTCACAGGAGTAGAGAATAATCTGGAAAGAAGGGACCATAGAAACCAGGACCCAATCCTGTTTTTTCAGATGAGGAAACTGAGCCTAGACAGGAAGGAGCAAGTTTGAGGACTGAAGCTAGATTGGACAGAGGTGGCTGTTGGGGAAGGTAGAGGGAGGTTCCTCTGACCTCAACTGCTTGTTTGTGTGCATGGGGAAGGTGCAGGGCAAGGTGACAGTCTCTAGCTGGAAGTGAGCTTTCTTTTGCTTATTTCCCTTCAGCACACTGTGACCTTCCTCTGAAGGACAGGAATGGCGTGGGCCGTGGGGGCTGGGGGTGGACATCCTGCTCTGGGAGTGTGTGCCCAGTGTGAACCCACCTATTTTTTTTGACCCAAAGCAGGCAGACCTCCCCAAGGGAACTGAGTGTGGAGGGGGGGTATTGTGGGCCAGGGATGGGGGGCTTGCAGCAGAAAACCTCTAGCTCCTTTGAGACAGCCCTGTAAAGCCAGGCCAGAGTCCCAGCCTGGATGTGAAATGGGTTCATTGCTAGGTCTGTTGTGTGCATGCTGCAGGCCTTCAAGCTGACACTTTTATCTAGTGTTTGGAGGTGTTGAGGGTTGGGATGGGGCAGGCCCTTGGATGTCTGGGGAAGAGCTGAGGACAGAGACTAAGTGGGCCTGAATTTTCTGCCTCCAGTTCCCTAGTTCACATGTCCGGAGGCAGTCATGAGCTGCCCCAACACTCTCTGCCTCTGTATCCTAGTTCAGAGAAGGCAAGTGACCCTTGAAACTCCCCTAGCCTGTGCTTGGCTCAGCCAGTGCTCAAGCTCCCCTTGCAGCCAGCCAAGGGGCCCCAGCCCAGCACAGAGCTCCCCCTTGCAGGGTGCTCTGGCATGCAGGGTGAGCATAGCCATGGTGGTCCCCTGGGTTGTGGGCTGACAGGGGGGTCTTTGTGCTCTTCCAAGGACATAGCTCTCTGTCCCCCACCTCTACTTGGCAGTGCTCAGTGAGGTGCTTGTGTGCCCCTCACCTTTGGAAGCCACTCCCCCTACTACATTCCCACCTCTCTACATCTGGCCTTACTCCAGCTGCCCCTCTGAGCGCAAATCCCCCTGATGTGGCCATGGCTCCTCAGGAATTTTTTTTAACAAGCTGTAACAATCCCACATTGTGGCAACCTGATCAAAAGCCCCCTTTCATGAGGCTGGGGGGCCCTAAACCTCCAGGGAGCAGGCCTTTACCCTCCCAGGCCTGACTGGTGGGCTTTCCGTGAGGCCTGTTTGAATGTGTGTGTAAGTGTGAGTGCATGTGTCAAGGCACCCATGGTCATGTGCTGGGTGGGGCTGGTCTAATTTATTTTTCCCTCACAGCTCCTCCTCCCCTTATTTTCTTCCCTACTGAGTTCCCTGGAATTATTTGCTGCTGCTCCTTTAGCTGCATGGGAAAGAGTAGTGGAAGAGCTTTTTGGGTTCTTTCCTGATGTTACCCTGGACCATTCTGGAGTGGGACTATGGGTCTGATGGCAATAGCCCAAAGAATTCCCATCTGGACAGGGAGGGGTGTAGGAACTGTTGTTAATTTCTCAGATAGGCACTTATTGAGACACAAGTGTCTCAAAGTAAGACTCAGGGTAACAGCGTATGGAGTTTCTCTCTACCACTGCCTAGAAGGAAAGGGTTGATTGGCTCTGGCAAAAGCTTGGCTCTGCAACACCTTCAGTGCCATCCTGTCACCCTTTACAGTACTCACATCCATTGTCTCAACTTTGCCCACTAGAGATTGTGCTCTCCACTCATTTTACAGATGAGGAAACTGACAGTTGGAGTGGCACAATGACTTTTCCTGGGTGACACAGACAGAAAGCCATAGATATTAGCACCCAACTCTCCTATTTCCTGATCCAGGACTCACTCCACCATTGCTCAGTGCCTCTATCATCATATCTGACTTAGAATCACATTCTAGGTGCCAGTCACTGTTCTAGGTAATTTAGTCTAGTGGATCTGCTTAGCAACAATATAAGGTCAGGATTGTGATTATCGTCCACACTTTACAGATAAGGAGACTGAGGCACAGAAAGCTGGAAAGTAAATTTGCCCAAGGTACACAGCTAGTAAGTAGGAGAGTTGCATTTCTGTACCCAGGCTGTCTGACTCCAGAATCCACTGTCCTGCCTTTTGTACAACACAGTGGACTATGGTAGTGATAGAATGAGGGCAGCCCCATGCCTCAGGCATAGAAACACATGCATGCACCCTGAGACTTAGTCACCTGCCCTCAGTCTACCTTCACGAAGACCACACTTCTCTGCCTGATGGTTCAGCTGGCATCTAGGGCAGCAGCAGCACTATAGGACACACAGGAAATGGGGGCAGGGGTTATAGGAAAAGGGATGGCAAGAATCTGGAGGTTCCCATTATCTCCAGAGTCATTCAAGATGCTGCCCAGAAAGGGACCTGTGAAAAGATACCATGTTCTCATCTTCCAGGAACCGTTGCTGAATATCTGTTCATGCAAGACTCTGGCTTAGGTTGGGGATCTTGGGAAGCAAGGGATGCTGGTGATTGAAGGAGATGAGTTATCTTTGTTTTTCTGAAGAAACCGAGCTTTCCTTGCTTTTCTGAAGCTCATGGGAAAGAGATTTTAAAAAAAAAAAAAAGACCCACAGAAATAGCCTAGACATCTGCTTGGGCCATTTCAGAATGTCACAATGTGCATCGCAAATATTAGGATTGTAGCTTTTGTTGACTATTGTGTTCACTTATGACCAGAGGTTTTTATTGATTACCTAGTCTATGATAGGCATTGTGAAGCTCTTGTTCTAATTATTTATAGTAATTGCTCCTTTTGTAGTTTTTCTACTTTTTGTGGTTTTTCACTTCCTGTAGTTTTCCCTTTTGTAGTTTTCTGGTTTGATAACCTTTTCTTTCTTTTTCTTTTTAAAGAATTGGGTGTCTCAGAACCCACCATATCTGATTCAGTTAATGTTCTTTTTGGTTGCCCCAACTAATCAGGGATCTCACCAAAGTTGTGGCATTCAGGCTTCATCCACACCCAAGACCCAAGAGGACATGGCTTGTCTTGAACAAAGTGCCAGCTGTGTGCAGTCTTGCCATTGAGAGGAACAGAGATGTACACACCTTGCTTCACCATTTCTCCCCTCATTCTCATCAGGGCTGGCAGGGAAGGAAGGTGGAAGAATCCCAATTTGGCCTAGTGTACTGAAGGCCAGGCAAAAGGGGGGGGGCACCTGGGGCTAGGTCTAGCTCTGCCATTGCCTCAGACGACTTTAAGAAAGTTGCAGTGCTAAAAAACATTAAATTTTGCTCTCCTCTGTGTTGTGTACTCTGGGCAACAAGTTGGATGCAGTCCTTGCTTTCTAAAAACTTCAGCTTCATTTCTCCCATTTGTTAGGTATGAAATCTCCCATCTATCAGGAGAAAATAACTAGTGTGCAGGTATTATTCCTGCCATGGATTTGTTGGGAAAACCTGAGTGAGTCATTTCTTCTTAGTTTCTATTTTGTAAATGTGGAGGATAGTGATTGGATGGCGTGGGGTCTTGGGTACTCCCATCCCTGGCTAATAGGAGTCCCTGATTCAACCATGAAATCAAAGTGTGAAATTGTATTGGACCCTTGTGAGGAAAGGCAAGAGAGAAATCAAAACTTTACACTCTGTTTCTTACTGAATTTAAACAGGCTTTCTGGTGGTACTTGTCACAACTCTTGGGAGCCTTCTCATTTCATGATTAATGCATCTTCCCAACCCAGGGATCAAACCCAGGTCTCCTGCATTGTGGGAGGATTCTTTACCGGCTGAGCCACAAGGGAAGCCCAAGAATACTGGAGTGGGTAGCCTATCCCTTCTCCAGCAGATCTTCCCAACCCAGGAATCGAACAGGGGTCTCCTGCATTGCAGGCAGATTCTTCACCAACTGAGCTATGAGGGATTTTTAACATGATTAATGCAGATACCCCAAGTTTCCCCTACATTTCTCTGCACAAATAGAGTTTGGACACGGGGCAGAGAGCTGGGAATCGTGGGGGAGCTGCAGAATGCTGAGGCCTGAACAAGGTGGGACTGGCAACTTCCTTCCCAAATACCTAATGTTCTTTTTGGTTGCCCCAACTAATCAGGGATCTCACCAAAGTTGTGTGTTCCGAACTCCCTGTAAGTTATCCCTAGCAAACAACTGAACCTTCCCGAGCACATGGTCTAAGTATTTAAATCCCCCACACGAGTGCCAGACACAGAGCTCAATAGATATTAGTCTGCACGCCAGTCACCCCGCTTCTTCACCCTTAGTTGCTGGCCCAGGGTTTGTACCTGCCCTCAATGCCCCCCCACCTCCGCTCCCCCTCAGCGGTGTGACCGGAGGTGGAGGCAGCTGCCCGGGGATTGGAACAACTTGATGGCAGAGCCCCACCCACCACAATTTGGGCCGCTTTCTGGGGAGCTCGGTGGGCCGGACTGCGCCCTCATTGGTTGAAGGTCCCGTAGGTGGGCGGGGCGTCCCCGCCGCCGGACTCGCCGCGGCTCCGTCCCCACCTGCGCCGAGAGTGGCTCCGGGTTGACAACAGCTAAGCGGCCGCAGCAGCTGCTCCTCTGGTTGGCACCGTTACACGCGCCCGACCCCAGGCTCCGCGCGTGCCTCCCGCCCGCTGGCAGCTGCGTCGAGTCTCGAACCCAAAGCGACGGACGCGACCTTCAGGTGGGAGTTAGGGCGACGGCTGGAGGAGGTCGGGGCCGGCGAGGCGCCAGGAGCGCCAGGGCTCCCTCGCCTCGCCTCTCCAGCGCGCTCCGGCCCCGCTCGTAGCGGTTCAGCTGCGCAGCGTCCACAGGAGGCGCAAGAGGAACGAACCGAGCCACTTGCGTCCCCGGGATTTGAGGCCCGAGTCGCCGAAATTGGGGGACTCCCGGAGCCCGCCGGCCGCGATTCTCCCGAGAAAGCCCCGTGAGTCGGGTGGTGGAAGGCAGCTGTCCGCGCATTACCCCCGGGCCTGGTTGGAGCCCAGAGCCGCGGCTCTGGGGCTTCGGAGGCGGGCTGAAACTGAGCGGGGTGGCGGCGCTTGGGCTCTGTGGTCGAGTCATGCCGCTTTTCCTCTCCTGTTCTCCTTCCTCTTCTGTTGAGCGCATTTCCAGGAAGCCCCTGGTTGGGAGGCCTGGGCTTTCCCCTCAGGCCACTGCCTTCCCTTCTGAGAAACGCCCGGACTTTCCTGATATTAAGACAGCGGTGGGGATCAAGCGAAATCTTTTGGATAAGTCGCGTCTTTCAGGGCTTCATTACCCCATGAAGTCCAAGATGGTTTTGGATTAGAGAGCCTGTGAGCCTTTTAGTGGAAGTTTTGGGGATTTCCCCATTTAGATAGTATGAGGTTCTCTCCTCCATTTCTGTTCTCCCAAGACTTTTTAAAGTACTGAGTTACAACTCAGAAAACCAAAGTTCAGCCACTAATTCATGTGACCTTAGGCGAGTCATGCTACTTCTGTGGGCCAGTGTTTTCAACTGCATCTTGGTTAGTGGGCTGGATTTCAGTATATAAGGGGCCAGTCTCTTCCACCCTGACATCTGGTGACTTGCTGCGTGGGCCCAGGCTCTTAAGCTGGCTGGTAAAGTGCTGTTTCTGAGATGCTTGGGGTGACAGGAGCTATGCAGATGGAGAACCTTGTCGTGATTATGCAGCTAAGCCAGCTGGAAAACTATTGGTGCTGGAAAAGGCAACCAAGACAGCAGCCAGACTGAAGGTGGAGAGTAGTGGGGTCAACCCTGAGCCCTGGGCCCCAGAGATTGGGCTGGAGGGCCCTGGCTTGTCGCCATCTCACTCAGAGCACCCATGTCGGGGGGCGCTGGAGGAGACAGTGATGAATCATACCAAGGGCTATTTTCAAACCCTGACTCCTACTGTGGATCTGTTCCTGCCCTCACTCTAGGGGTTGATGTCCCCACCCATCGTCTGTTTTACTGCTCTCTGAATTTTCCCTTCACTTTCATCCTCCTGGAATAAAAGACAATTCTTGTCTGGGGATGAGAGGAGGCAGCACAAGAGTGTAGAGAAGTAGAGGAGGTGGCATCTGCAGATGCTTTCTGAGTGGTTGATAGAGTAACCCAGAAGAGTGTGATGGGAATGATGATTTTGGGGAGTGGGGGACTCTCACCCGAAGGCTATAGCTACCATATTGCTAGACATTCTGGGCTGGTCCTCATTTTCAGGATTTGACCTTTGTCCAACTATGTTCTGGATTTGAGATTTGGAATTTCTGTTCCTTAAAAGCCAGAAAGTCCCGAAAGGAGGAGAGGATGGAGTCTATAATGGGGATGATGTGGCAGATGTCAAGGTTCAGCAGGTGACAGGTTTAACAAAGGCAGGGTGTGCCTCTACCTTCTTGGGGAAGGTGAGCCATGGGGTCTCTCACTAGAAGGAGTTGCCTCTGGCTTGAATAGATTAAAGATAACTTTTTTCTTGAGCTCCCAGTTTGGGTAGGATCCAGTGCCATGGCCTTTGAGAGGCTGTTATCAGATAAAGTAAAGAGGGGATGTGAAAGATGCAAGGGCTTTAGGATGGGATGTGTGAACTCCTCCACCCTGCAACTGTTAACAGAGGAGTTGAGCACAGGGCTCGGCACATAGTTGTTGGTGTCAAGTGTTTACTGCAGCTTTGTTCATCTATGACTTGGGGCCTTGGTTTATGTGTGTGTATGAAGGGGGAACAGGTCCTAGTAAATTTGAGTCATTGGACAGGAGGCCCCAGTCTGGGCCCTTGTCACCAATCTGAAGTGCTGTGTGTGTTGAGCCTCCTCCTGCTCAGCCTTCCACTTTGGAACTTGCATGCCCCACTGTTGCTGTCCCTGTTTACCCCGACCTTGCTGGAACTGCAGAACTGGAGGTAAAGTTCCTCAGGACTCTAGCGTGGTGTCGGGCGAAGAACAGGGGACTGGGAGCAGGACACATGGAGGTTCTAATTCAGTCTCTGCTGTTCCATTCGATCTCTTAGATTCATGGTTTCTCCCTGCTTTTTCCACTTCAGTAGATTAACTGAGAAGATCCATGGCTAAGTGCTTGGTAAACTACCAAGTGCTGTATAAATTATTAGTCATTAAGTTCTTGGTACTAGTTCTTGTGAAGGACACAAAGTGTAACCCCCACCTTCTGGAAATCTGCCATCTAGTAGATGGAAGTTAGTGGCATGGATGATACATGACACACCAAGTTTTTACCTTGGTGAGGGCTTTGAAAAATTATCATGAAGAATTTCGAACATACATAAAAGTAGAGATGATTGATGGAGTAAAGTCCCATTAGCCACACATGGCCAATCCTTCCCTATTTATACTTCACTCTCTTGTTATTTTGGCATGAATCCCAGACACCTTATCAGTTTATCTATAAATAGTCATATTACATATATATGTATGAATGATAGAGATTCAAATGATAGATACTGCACCACTGTCTCACCTGAAAGCAGTTCCTTAATATCATCAAATATTCTAGCAGTTCATATTTCCTGTTGTTGAGGATGTTTTGCCCTGGGAAGACTGACCTGGGGAACAGTGAGTTTTGACCGATGGGAAGGTGACTGACAGAGGCAATGACATTTGAGCTGAACCTTGAAAGAGAGGCCTAGGAATGGTCTGAGTTGGAGGGATTATGGCGCCCTAGACCCCTTGTTTTAAAGTGCCTGCTGCTGTGTCTGAGGCTTCAGCTCTGGGGCTCGGGCTCCCAAGGTTGACTTGTGGATGCTTCTTGTGGAAAGTATGTGCGTGCCTTAGTTCTGTAGGGGTAAATGAGAGTTCTGACTTTCTTGCTGGCCTCCCCAGTTCCAGGGCCACCCAGGAGCTTGAGGTCGGCAGGCCTGGGAGAATTCTTGGGAGGCTTCTCTCCTTCTGGCCTTCCCCTGCCGCTGGCCCCCAAGGCCAGTTCCAGTTCAGAGCAAAACAGGATGCATTCAGGATGAGCGTCTTTCCCAGCTTGTCATCTAATCACCATGACCCAGCTTGGAGCTTCCTCTCTCATTCATGATAAAAACCCTCACTGTCTCGCTTTTCCCTCCCACCCCAGTAAGGGTGTGCTGACTTCCTCCATATCCGGGCCAGCCCTCCTCCACCCCCTTGTGTAACTGAGGGAGAGTTTCCCTCATCCACGCCTTGCTACCCCAGAGCCTCCTGCTCTTGGGCTGTCCTTGGGAAAGGAGTGGCTCCTTTCCAACAAACCCAGGGTCCTGCCACTGCGTGGTTAATGATTGAGCCACGTAATAACCACCTTGGAAAGTCACCTCTAGGGATGGCCATTAACTAACTCTTTGTCTGCCCCAGGCCTTAAAGGGACCCCATTTTGAGCCCTTAACTTCCCCCAAGGGGACATTAATGAACATTCAGGCATGAGAACTTCTGGGGCCAATTAAGCTTCTGCCCCTGTGTTTTCACTCGGGGAAACAGAAATAGTCATTCACATTGCTTGAAGGATACATACGCATCTTGGATGGTATTATAGAGACAGGCAGGGAGTTGAAGTAATAGGAATTCAGATGGACAGTGGGGTAAGGGTTTTTTTGGTTTTTGTTTGTTTGTTTGTTTGTTTTTAGGCATCAGAGTCAGAGGGAGTAGGGGTGTTTCCAGGAGCAGTTGAATCCCTGATCTCAATTTGAAAGTCTAAAAGAGCAAGAAATGCCCACTCAAAGGGTTTGCCATTACTGGGGGTGGGGTGGGGCTGTGTGTGTCTGTTTTCAGTCCAGTTGTGGGTCCCTTCACACCAGACTGAAACGTAAGACCTGAGGCCTCCATAGTGGAGGAGGAGGCATTCCTCAGAGAGCCTGTATCTTGACAAGCAGTGGGAATTGGGAAGGATCAAGCTAGGACCCATGTCCAATATAGATAGCTCTAGACCAGGGGTTCCCAACCTTTAGGCCACAGATCGGGAGCATTCTGTGGCCTATTAGTAACCGGGCCACACAGCAGGAGGTGAGTGGTGGGTGAGCGAGCAAAGCTTCATCTGTCTTTACAGCTGCTTCCCATCACTCTCCCATCACCCCCAGATGGGCCTGTCTAGTTGCAGGAAAACAATCTCAGGGCTCTCACTGATTCTGTGTTATTGTGGGTCATATAATTATTTCATTATATATCACAGTGTAATAATAATGGCAATAAGGTACACAATAAATGTAATGAACTTGAATCATCCTGAAACCAACCCCAACCCCCCACCCAGCTGTGGAAAAATTGTCTTCCACAAAGTTGGTCCCTGGTGCCAAAAAGGTTGGGGACCACTGCTCTAGACCACAAGTTTTCTGCAGTTTCAGTGAGACAAGAAGGAACCAACATTTAGCAAACTCCATGGGCCTGCGATAGGGTCAGGAAACCTGGCTTCTGGTTGTGCCTCTCTCTAGCTACCTTTCCATGAGTGACTTCAGAAAAGACAATTTGCTTTCTCTGGGCCTAGCTCGGGTCCATGGCATAGACTTGGTGGTCTCCCAGGCTTCCTTCTAGGCATGAAACTATGCGTTCCCAGTCAAGAACATTTTCTTATCCACAAAGCAAAGGTGAACTGGTTTCAAATTGTGCTATGCCTAGTCACTAAATACTCTGAGCTGGCTGGTCAGTTAGGGTTGGCAGGGCCTTCAACTACCACAGCTTGGGTTTTCCTCGAGCATGGGCTTTTGTGCAGTTTGCTCTCTTGCCCCTCCTGATGTTTGCATCTGCCCCAGGTGGCCGCCCTCGACCCATTCAGCCACAAGTTAATGAGTGACCTGCTCCCTGCTGTGTAGTACCAGCCCACAGTGCTCCTGAGATCCCAAGTCTCTTGGGAACCGGCCAAGGGCCTAACCAGCTCTGGTCACCTTTATGCTTCTCCCGCCATACACTAGAGGTAGGAAGCAGACAGAGCTCAGGAAAGAAAGGCCTTTAGAGGGCACTGAGTCTAACTCTCCTTCAGTAGCTCGGGTTTTCCCCTCCAAGTATTCGAGCAGTTCCTGTCACCCATTTTCAATAAGCAGGAGCACAGTGTTTCAAGGCAGTTGCTTACATCCATGGAATCTCCAAAGTTTTTTTTTTTTTTCTGATGTTGAGCTGATCTCTGTCTCCCTATGGCTTTTACCCCTGGGTCCCAGCTCTGCGCCCTGGGACCACCTAGGCTGTATCTGTTCTCTCTGATCTGTGGATGTCTGAGGACAGTACCTGAGTCCTTCTGTGTTTTCCCCAGGCCAAACAGTCTCAGATCCTCCAAATGTTCCTCAGGGGACCTGGGACCAGTCTACTTTCCAGCCTCATTACTGGCCTTTGCACATTCTACCATTTGTGGCTCTGGGGAGCCCCTCACTCACTTCCATTTATTTGTACCCTCAACTTTTCCAGACTTCTCCATTACTTTTTCATGGTGACTCCAGCAGGTCAATTCTGAACCTCAGGAGTCCTGGGTCCAAACACCTCATACAATTCTCTCTGATTTGTTGGTCATTCTGGTCCAGCCAGCTCCCATGACTGTGGTGCCCTGGGAGGGTAGGGCCTTCTTCTCGGTGTCCTCACAGCTGAGGGCAAGCCTGAGGAGAGGAGGTGCTCACTGGGATGGGCTGATTGCATTGTACTGTGTGGGGGCTGACCATATAGCCTGCTTTTCTGCCACTTACTTTTGTCTCTTGAGCTGGTGGGGGGTGTGGGAAAGGGATATTTTAAGGAGCATCAAAGCTGGAAATGAGTCTGAGCCATGCCCACAGTGGGGCCTAGAAGTGTGAATCAGATGGGGAGAAACGCCAGCTCAGCCACGCCTCTAGCAGTTGATGATGATGACAGTGACGAGTCCTACCATTTCTTTAAAGTTTCCAAGGGACTTTCAGTTCCATGATCCCATTCTGTTCTCAGAGCAATCCAGTCAGATAGACCATGTGATCCCTGCAGCAGGATCCTGGCTGATCCCCACCTGAGGCCCAGAGAGAGGAAGCGCTCAGTCTCCAGGGAGGGAGGATTTGGAACCCATGTCTTCTGACCCTCAGCCTTCCCTGTCTCCCCCAAACCACACCCGGCAGCCAAGGCAGCTGGGGCTGACTTGGCAGCTTCCCCACTGCAGAGGAACCTCTGCCCAGGCTGTAGTTCTGTTCCCATGGTAGAGGGAGGAACCTCTAGGGGAGGTGCCTGAGGATTTCCTGTCCTTTATCTGGGCTGGCCAAAGGCAGGCCTGTCTGAGGTGCGAGAGAGGCACTTGCAGCCAACTTTTCTGCTCCAGGCTGAAGTCAAGTCAGGCGGGCAGGGGCAGCAAGCTTGGGAAGCACCTTGCCCCAAACATCTGGTCTGAGCTGCCCCCACCTGAGTAGTGTCTTCTAAATGGGACAAACAGAGAGGGTCATGTGGGAAAGGGGCCAGAGTGGAGTTGGAGCAAAACACCCCCTGAAGTCTACACATGATGCCTGGGGCAGGAGAGTGTCACTGTGAGGAGTGGGGACTCTGGTATAATGCAGCACTGGGTGACTTTAGGCAAATTCTGTAACCTCTGTGAGCTTCCATTTTGTCAGCTGTGAGATGGAGGTATGTACTTACCTCAGGGGTTGCTGAATATTAAATCCAATAGTATAAATAGCACTCCCACTGTTATTGTTTAGTAGTACTTTCTTCTACCTTGTCACTGCTGTTTCTCACTGACTTGGAGACATGCTGTGCTCAAACCTGCCACCTCTCGGGCATAAGTCTGGACTTTTCTGTCATTTTAGGTTCTGCCTTCTCCTGGAAAGCTCTTCCTGACTGTGCCTGCCTCCAGGGCTCCCTTCCTCCAGGCTCCTTTAGTGACATTTATGACTCTGTAAGAGACATAGTAACAATGATAACACCAAGAACAATAGTGAATTCTCAATTCTTGACACATTTGAATTTACTTGGCTCCCATGACAATTCAGTAAGGTGGATACTGCTATAATCATCCCCATATTAAGTAGGAAGAAACTGAGTCAGGCAGAGGTTAAAAGAAGAACTTCCCCAAGGTCACGCAGCTCGGGGGTGATGGAGCTGGATCAGGACACAGGCAGTCTGAGTCCACCACCCACATCCTTAGCGACTGTGTCATGCTTTCCCCTTCCCTTTCCTAGATGCCTGCCTGGGAGGCAAGAGCTAAATCTTGAGTCTCCCACCCCTGCCTGACTGCTCCTCACACCCACCAGCAATCACTGACTCCTGTACATACAGTCCCCAGGTCCTTGCATGTTCCAGACCCCCCAGGGTTGACAGATGGAGAGGAGAGCAAACACTGAGGGCTGGGTATCCATGCTCTAAAGCAGAGCTGCACTGAGGTGGGGGAGGGTGTGCAGGAGGGAGTGGGGATTGTTCTGATGGTGGCAGGCCTGCCTGATTAGCACTTTCTAGCTCTCAGGGTGGAGAGCAGGCTGCTAGGTGGCATCAGGAGAAGAGACATTTTAGTGAGCTATCTTCACAACCAGGTTGTATTATTTAGAAGGTGTGGGTGATTAGGGGCAGGTAGATGGCTGGCTGGATTCACTTTTGTGAGCCCTCTAGCTGGCCTGGCACATGCTAAAATTGGGTATATATGTGAGGGGCTTTTGTCTAGATGCTCTAGTCCTCCCTCCAGTGTTCCCACCTCAGGGCTCTCGGGTGCTGCAAGCTTCCTTCCCTCAGGTTGTACCAGCTGCCAGCTCCATTACTTTCAAGCTCATTCTGTTACTTGCCTCCAAATGAGCTCCAGGGGGTGCTTCAAGGACCGTCAATCTTAGCCTCTGCCTCCCTGAGAAGGAAGGGCTTAGTACCAGCTCTGGCCAAGTTCTCTAGGAGAGTTCAATGTTTGTTCAGTTTTCAGACCTTGGTGCCTACCATAGGGCCCAGTGCAGAGTAGGTGCTCGGGTAATATTGGTTGAATAAATACACAACCAAGGGGGAGTGAATTTGGAGGGGAGAGCCCGGGGATGCTGATGTGAGAACAGATCAACAGGAGATCTGTGGGCATTTACTCAGTTTCCTGGTTTCATCTGTAGTCCAATAGAAGCTATTTGACCTTTCAAGGGAGCCTGGCATGCTGTAGTCCATGGGGTCACAAAGAATTGGACACGACTGAGCAACTGAACTGAACTGACGTTTCATAGCCTTAGGTTCCCCTTTTGTGCAGCAGGCCTGCCTTGGACAGGGCTGTTGTGGAGACCAAAGAGATACAGGATGATGAGGTGCTTCTCCACTACTGATAACTTACTTCAGGTTAATGGTTCATACTGCAGAAAAACTTGTATATGTTTTTTATGTCTATGGCCAAGATGATTTCTCCTGTTTAATGAGGATTCTAATGTAGTGGCTCTGACTCTGGAGCCAGACTGCCTCAATGTGGATCTTGGACCACCACTTCTTCACTGATGACCTTGGGAAATTACTCTGTAGCTGTGGGCCTCAGTTTTCTCATTAATCAAATAGAGATATTATCAGAGCACCAACCTCACAGGGTTGTTATGAAGGCTCAATAACATAAATCATATAAAAAGTACCTAATCTAATGCCTGGGACAATAATGATGACTTGTTGCCCTTTGGCTGCTATGATTATTATCTCATTTTATATTTGCAAATACCTCATGTTGTCAGTACTATGATTGTAATGCTATTTGACAGATTAGGACACTGTGGCATAGAGGAATAAAGTCTTATCCAGTATGATCTATATAAAGTCCTTAGCTCAGGATCTGGCACATAGTAAGTAAATATTAGTGTCTATCATGAATTATTCTTAATACACAACATAATTACATTCAGTATCATAAAAATTATTATCAATAATGATCACAGCCAGAGCTGAGAAATAGCAGAACTAGGACTAAAAGTCAGGTCTTCAGATCGCTAGCTTGTTACTCTTCCCACTCACCATACTGCAGAACCTGTATGCTCTGGAGTCCTAACATGGCCATCAGGCCACTCTTTGGGGTTTTCCTTCCCTTCACCTCACCATGGCCTGAGCATACCCATCATTACCCCCATCCCTACCTTCTCCTTTGTGCTCCTTGTCCCGGCCCTCCCTTTGGCCGCTGCTGGGCTCCAAGGCAGGCTTGTGTCTGTTGGCTTCCAGGGGAGAGCAGACATGGCCTGAGGAGGCTACTTCTCTCAGGCCCATTTCCTTTCTGTCAGAGACAATTTTCTCTGGATCTCAGGGTGGGGCCAAGCTCCTTCAAGGCATTTCCTGCCCAGAAGTTTATATTTGGCCTCAGCAAGAGGAAAGGGAAGTTGGGTTTAGGAAAGGGGGTTGGGATGTAGAAGTGGTGGTACAGGGTCAAAACAGGTGAGCACCAACATTTTGCAGAACAGGAGAGGGAAGCAGGAGATGGCGGATATCCCTTCTCTTAAGTAAGTTTGTGTGCTCACAGGAGCTTGGGATGGGAGAGCTAAGTGCTCCATGAGGCAGAATGTCTCCACCCTCATGCAGAGTTTATCTTGTATTCTCACACCTTTGGGCCTTGGTTCTTGAATGTATGGTTTCTGCCCTGGGGCAAAGTGGGCTGCCAGTCAGCCAGTCTGCTGAGTTGCAGATGCGTGCTCAGTTCTGTGTCCTCACTGTGGAGATGCCAGAGGAGGGGGTGAAGTCGAAGGTCTGCACAATGTTTAGTTGGGAAACAGGACTTCCTATCTAGGTGTTGCCAGAACATGCAGTAGCCCACACCACATAGCACTAGGGAGACTGAGATACAAAGCACCCAGTTGCTGGAGCTCCAGTGGAATGGGGGACACAGTTATGTGCTGTCGAGAAGGTAATGGAAATATTCTGGGGGGGCACTTAATTTAACTGGGTGGTAGGGGGTTGGTGAGAGATCAGGGAACGAAGTCTTCATGGGATAGGGTGTCTGACCTCCATCGTGATAAATAATAGGAATTTGCAGCTTCAAGTCTGGCTGGGTCTTGAGTGTGGAGGTGGTAATCAGTCTGATGTCTGCCCCAGCTGTGGGCAGTGGGGAGCCCATTAGGTTGCAGACTAGGAGAGTGGCCAGGTCAGAGCTGGGCTCTTGGGAGAAGAAGCTGGCAGGATGACCAGTTGAAAGGAGAGCCTGGAGGCTGGGAACTTGCAGGGCTGAAATAATCCAGGCATGAGAACCTGGAGCATGATTGGGTATGGGAAATCGTGACTGTTGGATGGAAAAATGGATAGAAGTTGGTGGCTAAATACATGAGCAGAAAGAGGACAGACCAGCCTGACTGGAGGTTTAAGCCTTAATGTTTGGTGCCTTTGGAGGCTGGAAATCAGGACAGCTGAATTGGAAGGGAAAGATGGGTTTGTTCTTGGTCCCCATTGAGGGTTCTCTCTTGAGTCTCCCAGAAGAGAACGTGCAAGAGGAGGCTCTCCTCTCTACTGATCACACAGACTTCTGTTCTGGGTCTAGATTTTGGTGAGTGGCCATTGAAAGATAGGGAAACTGCCACTTAGACGGAGGTACTGGCTTGCCCAAGGTCATCCAACAGGTTCCTAGTGGAGCTAAGATCAGAATGTAGTTCTCCTGACTTTGGATCCAGTACTCTTTCCACCCATACCACAGTGGAGGGCAGTTCCATCTGCCCCATACCAGTTAGGCTGGCATCTCTTGCCTCCAGGCTGGGAACTGGAAGTGATAGAGTAGCACGTGGATTATTAAAACACCTGTCTTTCCTTGTCTCCCGTGACCTTGTCAGAGCACCTGGGATGGGGTAGGGGACAGGATCCCCTGAGGGCAAGAAAGCTAATGGAGCCACTGTGGCAGAGCAGGTGACAGCTTTGACCTTCACTTTCACAAGGAAGCCCTGTGCCAGGCAAAATGTCAGCTGTCTGCTTTGGCTCTGCTGCATCAAGTGCTTGCCTAGGAGACCACAGACTAGGCTGACTCTGAACCCGAATTCTCAAGCAGCCCCAGCAGGCCAGAAATCTGGGTTATCCACAGGGTCCTCATGGCCTTCCTCCACTTAACGGCTGCATACTGCAGCTTGGGGTACAGCTTTGTGTATGTGTGTGGAGACAGAGCACAGTTGGAAATTCCTTGTATCACTTCCATATTTATAAAAACTCCAAAAATAAGAACTGTCACCTCCCCTGGCTGACCCTGAAAGGGGTCCACAGTGTCCAGAGATAAGGGACCTACAGTGAATGTTGCATTCATTCTTCACCTCACTTCTCAGGACATCCCCAAGGTGGGTTGGGGCTGCCTGGAGGTGCTTGAGGCCCCCAGGTAAGGTGGAAGGAAGTTGTTGTTCCTGGTCTGTTACACTTCAGGTCTGGAGTCAAGCTTTCTTTTATTATGGGAAGTGTCCTGTGCATTGTAGGATGTTTAGTAGCATCCCTGGCCTCTAGTCAGTAGATATTAGCAGCATCCTTCCCCGCTTGTGATGACCAAAAATGTCTCCCAATATTGCCCAAGGTCTCCTGTGGTGGTAATGGGTGGGGGGTTGAATTGTCTCTGGTTGAGAATTCTTGTGGCCCCGTGGCCATGGCATGGACATGGAGTGTTAGAGAAGGATGGCCGCACCTGTGAACTTGCCACTGGCCATCAAGTAGATTTCATGGCTTCATTTTGTTGCCACCCAGTCCCACAGTAGCTCTAGCTGAGACCAGGGCTCACATCCGAACAGGTGCAGCAGGGGCCCCAAGTTCTGCCCTGCCACCAGAGGCCAGTCAGTGTCTAGCACTATCAAGCTCAGCCGCTTGACATCAGCAGTCCTTGCTGTGGCACCCCTCCTGCAATGGTTGGAATGTGGGATAAGAGCTATTTTGGTCTCAGTCTCTCTTTCCCCCTCCCCTGGAAGAATCTAGTTAGAGTTGTGATTCCAGCTAAGAGCAGGAGAGACAACCAGTACACCTGACCTCCCAGTGGACAGAGCATGGTAGACCCCGGCATGTCTGCTGCAAGGTCAGGAGGGGAAATCTTGACAGTCATGGCATCCATGACAACTCTTGGTCTTGGCCCTTGTGAAGGCCCTTCTCCATCAGTCTCCCAGAGAGAGAGGTGCATATCTGGGTGGTCACCTGTTGCAGCACCTTTACCAGGGTCAGTGCAAATCCCACAGACCCCTTTGTGCAAATTCAAATGAAGTACTGCCTTGGGGCTGAGTGTACACACTTCTCGTGGTCAAGGCCCCTTAGTGTAATCTTATAGGAGAGTGGAAGGAGCAGGTCTCAAGCACTTGGGGTCAGCTGAGATCTGAGCCCTCTGCTGGAAGGCCAACACCTCCTCCTCAAGTGAGGTCCCTCTCTAGGAGTAGAGGTAGGCAGAAGAACTGAGAGGTGCATCAACCAAGAGAAATGATCTGAGAAGCTCTTTGCCAGGACTTGGTGTTTCCCAGGTGCAACAGCGAAACGAGTGGTCGGTGGCCCCTCTGCCTACCTTGGCGACCAGCTTGGCCTCACAGAGTCCACCCTGGAAACTTGAGTTGTCACATAGATACCTGGGAACTTGGGTTGTTACATAGACAGCAGCCTCCCAGGGCTTTCTTCACCCCTCTGAACAGTGGCTCTTTCCCCTAGGCTTACTGGAGGTGGGAGACACCATGCTGAAACAAACCTTGTTTTGGAGATACCCATCCTGCGTTCACCCTGGAGAAGGCAATGGCAACCCACTCCAGTATTCTTGCCTGGAGAATTTCATGGACAAAGGAGCCTGGTGGGCTACAGTCTATGGGGTCGCAAAGAGTCGGACGTGACTGACTGACTATCACTCATCCTGCATTGAGGCCCACGGGGGAGATGCCCTTCCAAATAGGCAGCTAAGTAAGAGAAATGAAACCAAGTTTGTTGAAAGCTGCCTCATGGAATAAGTCAGCTAACTGAATAAATTGCCTTCACAGACACCCGCAGATGTCTATCACATGCATTCACATCACTGTTCATTGGCCCCAAAGAGAGCACGGGCCAGTGATGAGAACAGGCCTGAGTGCAGCCTCTGGATAGAATCTTTCTGAACACCTATGCTGTGGCTTTTTACCAGGTTATGTCTGTTTTG
>NC_057419.1:39857342-39869328 GCF_019320065.1 Cervus canadensis
AGATGTTTTTCTGGAAGCTCTCTTGCTTTTTTGATGATCCAGTGGATATTGGCAATTTGATCTCTAGTTCCTATGCCTTTTCTAAAACCAGCTTGAACATCTGGAGGTTCTCAGTTTCATGTATTGCTGAAGCCTGGCTTGGAGAATTTTGAGCATTACTTTACTAGCGTGTGAGATGAGTGCAATTGTGCGGTAGTTTGAGCATTCTTTGGGATTGCCTTTCTTAGGGATTGGAATGAAAACTGACCTTGTCCAGTCCTGTGGCCACTGCTGAGTTTTCCAAATTTGCTGGCATATTGAGTGCAGCACTTTCATAGCATCATCTTAAGACTCTCCAAATCAGTACTTTTTAAAAGCTACAATTTGGACATACTGGCAATGGCCCAAGGGACTTTACCAAATCACACAGAATTAAGTGTCACAACTGAAATTACTACCATCTTTTAATTCCATGTCCTGTGCTCTTTCCATTGCATTATGGCACCTGCCTTCAGATGCCACATAAACAAAGGGCTTAGATTCAAAGGAACCAACTCCAGGTCCCCAAACTTTTTTCTGCCCTTCTGGTCTAGTGGAGTGACAAGTCTGAGTTCAAATCCTGGTCAGTCACTTGCTCTCTGACTAAGCAGTCTGACTAGCCAATTCTCTAACTTTGGCCAAGTTGTTTAACCTCTCTATGACTCAGTATTCTTTTCTGTAAAATGACAAAAATAGAATCCACCTCTAATAGCTACTGAGAACATTAAATAAAATACCAGGGATAAAAATCACTGGCACATTGTACCGAACATTCAGCAGAGAGTTCCTACCCAACACTGACAGAAGGGTCCCAAGGAAAAAGAGAAAATGGGAGAAAAAGACCCAACTAGTATTCTTTTCTGGGCCTGGATAGTGGCTGCATATATATCTGTCAGAATTGGAACTAGATGGCGCAAGGAAGTGAGATTAGGAGGAAGAATTATCAAAGAGGCCACAATAATTCCAAAAGACAAAGCGGCCAAGGAGTTAGAAGCAGGGTCTGAATGAATCCCCAGCAGCACCTCCTGGCAGGAATCTAGAGAATGTAATGGCTTATTACCTGGCAGGATGTCAGGGACATGGGCTCCTGACAATAGACCACCTCACAGAGGCCTGAGAGGCCCTGAGGCTCCCTCCCAAATGGAGTGGTCAGGGACTTTTGTCTTAGTGATTAAGGGCTGAGCCAAGGTGCTTTGCTTTGTTCTTCCCACCAATCCTAGTCTGTCCAGGCTGGGGCCAGGAGTGACCACCCATCCCCAGTAGTCAGTCTACCTGGGCTGGAGCCTAGGGAGCCCAGACCAAGGATTGCCTTATGTGCCTGGCAGGAAAAGTGACACTGGGCAGGCTGAGACGAGTAATGGAGGAATGTCTGTGGCCCCTGGTCCTGCCTGTGTCCAGATGTGCAAATTCCAACAGCTTTAACTACTACATTCTGCAGGCCATTTTGCTGGCCAAGACTGGGGTAATATGACAGGACAGGTCAGGGACAGCATCCGGCTGGCACAAGCTGGATTCCACTAAGATTTAAGCCGAGATTCCCTGGGGAGGGGCCCAGCCGATCCCCTCAAGGGTTGGGGGAGAGGACATACTAGAATGCTCCAGAGTCAATCATCCCTCAGGGCCATGTTCACAGATCTCCCAGAGGGGAATGACAAAGAAGAAGTAGCCGAGCAGCAGTGTACTGTCTCGGGGTAAATGACAGTATCTACACCTACACTTCCACAGGCCACATCCAGGGATCCTCTTAGCACGGCACATTTTTCTATACAGAGAAGGATACAATGAAGAGAAAAGCAGGGCTTCTGTTTTAGAGAAACTCTACATGAACAAGGGAAGAGTTTATGTACTCAGGAAAAAGGCAGCACTATTTCCCACTGAGGAAATACAGTAACACCCAGAGATGATAACTGAGTTGGAGAAAAAGCTTTGTCCAATCAAGCTGACTCTCCCACTTGCTGCCTAAATCATCATATGCAACTTGCTTTACTCTCTAAGCTTTGGTTTCCAAATCTACAATTTGGGGACTAACAACTTTACTGCCTACCTCTGAGGTTACTGTGTGCATCTGACTGAGTTCTGTCTGATTTTGAAAGAGGCTGTATGAAAGTTATCATCAGAGAGGGCTGCTTTTATTAAGACAACTTGAACTTTGTATCCACAGTGTTTTTAAAGTTCAGTTCAGACTGTGTCCTAGGTATAAAGAAGTGAGAAAGTGAGCTAGGAGAAGAAAAGACAATCAGCAACTAAGCTGCCAGAGCTCAGGTCTCATCCAGCCACTCTCTTCACTCGCCAGTCGCCCCTCTTCACACCACTGTCGGGGAACTCAAGCCCTTTATGCCTTTGGTTACCTTGTGGGCTGTGAGATAGCTGCTGCCCAAGTCCTGGTTCAGCCTGCTCCCTCCCAACCCAAAATCCAGCTCAGGCCTTGGGACTGGGCAAGATCCAGGGCCTAGGACAAGAAAGGGGTAGATGTCACAGAGGCCCAGATCAAAGTGTTCTTGTTACTACCAGAGCAGTCCCCTCTCGATTTGGGCTACACATTATAATCTGGAGAACTTGAAAATGCCAGTGCCTGAGGCCCAATTAAATCATGACCAATTAAATCAGACTCTCTGGGGATAGAGTTAGTTTTGTTTTGTTTTGTTTTTGAGAGCTCTCCAGGTGATTTAAAAGCATATCCAGGATCGAGAACCACTGCCCAAAACAGACATAACCTGGTAAAAAGCCACAGCATAGGTGTTCAGAAAGATTCTATCCAGAGGCTGCACTCAGGCCTGTTCTCATCACTGGCCCGTGCTCTCTTTGGGGCCAATGAACAGTGATGTGAATGCATGTGATAGACATCTGCGGGTGTCTGTGAAGGCAATTTATTCAGTTAGCTGACTTATTCCATGAGGCAGCTTTCAACAAACTTGGTTTCATTTCTCTTACTTAGCTGCCTATTTGGAAGGGCATCTCCCCCGTGGGCCTCAATGCAGGATGAGTGATAGTCAGTCAGTCACGTCCGACTCTTTGCGACCCCATAGACTGTAGCCCACCAGGCTCCTTTGTCCATGAAATTCTCCAGGCAAGAATACTGGAGTGGGTTGCCATTGCCTTCTCCAGGGTGAACGCAGGATGGGTATCTCCAAAACAAGGTTTGTTTCAGCATGGTGTCTCCCACCTCCAGTAAGCCTAGGGGAAAGAGCCACTGTTCAGAGGGGTGAAGAAAGCCCTGGGAGGCTGCTGTCTATGTAACAACCCAAGTTCCCAGGTATCTATGTGACAACTCAAGTTTCCAGGGTGGACTCTGTGAGGCCAAGCTGGTCGCCAAGGTAGGCAGAGGGGCCACCGACCACTCGTTTCGCTGTTGCACCTGGGAAACACCAAGTCCTGGCAAAGAGCTTCTCAGATCATTTCTCTTGGTTGATGCACCTCTCAGTTCTTCTGCCTACCTCTACTCCTAGAGAGGGACCTCACTTGAGGAGGAGGTGTTGGCCTTCCAGCAGAGGGCTCAGATCTCAGCTGACCCCAAGTGCTTGAGACCTGCTCCTTCCACTCTCCTATAAGATTACACTAAGGGGCCTTGACCACGAGAAGTGTGTACACTCAGCCCCAAGGCAGTACTTCATTTGAATTTGCACAAAGGGGTCTGTGGGATTTGCACTGACCCTGGTAAAGGTGCTGCAACAGGTGACCACCCAGATATGCACCTCTCTCTCTGGGAGACTGATGGAGAAGGGCCTTCACAAGGGCCAAGACCAAGAGTTGTCATGGATGCCATGACTGTCAAGATTTCCCCTCCTGACCTTGCAGCAGACATGCCGGGGTCTACCATGCTCTGTCCACTGGGAGGTCAGGTGTACTGGTTGTCTCTCCTGCTCTTAGCTGGAATCACAACTCTAACTAGATTCTTCCAGGGGAGGGGGAAAGAGAGACTGAGACCAAAATAGCTCTTATCCCACATTCCAACCATTGCAGGAGGGGTGCCACAGCAAGGACTGCTGATGTCAAGCGGCTGAGCTTGATAGTGCTAGACACTGACTGGCCTCTGGTGGCAGGGCAGAACTTGGGGCCCCTGCTGCACCTGTTCGGATGTGAGCCCTGGTCTCAGCTAGAGCTACTGTGGGACTGGGTGGCAACAAAATGAAGCCATGAAATCTACTTGATGGCCAGTGGCAAGTTCACAGGTGCGGCCATCCTTCTCTAACACTCCATGTCCATGCCATGGCCACGGGGCCACAAGAATTCTCAACCAGAGACAATTCAACCCCCCACCCATTACCACCACAGGAGACCTTGGGCAATATTGGGAGACATTTTTGGTCATCACAAGCGGGGAAGGATGCTGCTAATATCTACTGACTAGAGGCCAGGGATGCTACTAAACATCCTACAATGCACAGGACACTTCCCATAATAAAAGAAAGCTTGACTCCAGACCTGAAGTGTAACAGACCAGGAACAACAACTTCCTTCCACCTTACCTGGGGGCCTCAAGCACCTCCAGGCAGCCCCAACCCACCTTGGGGATGTCCTGAGAAGTGAGGTGAAGAATGAATGCAACATTCACTGTAGGTCCCTTATCTCTGGACACTGTGGACCCCTTTCAGGGTCAGCCAGGGGAGGTGACAGTTCTTATTTTTGGAGTTTTTATAAATATGGAAGTGATACAAGGAATTTCCAACTGTGCTCTGTCTCCACACACATACACAAAGCTGTACCCCAAGCTGCAGTATGCAGCCGTTAAGTGGAGGAAGGCCATGAGGACCCTGTGGATAACCCAGATTTCTGGCCTGCTGGGGCTGCTTGAGAATTCGGGTTCAGAGTCAGCCTAGTCTGTGGTCTCCTAGGCAAGCACTTGATGCAGCAGAGCCAAAGCAGACAGCTGACATTTTGCCTGGCACAGGGCTTCCTTGTGAAAGTGAAGGTCAAAGCTGTCACCTGCTCTGCCACAGTGGCTCCATTAGCTTTCTTGCCCTCAGGGGATCCTGTCCCCTACCCCATCCCAGGTGCTCTGACAAGGTCACGGGAGACAAGGAAAGACAGGTGTTTTAATAATCCACGTGCTACTCTATCACTTCCAGTTCCCAGCCTGGAGGCAAGAGATGCCAGCCTAACTGGTATGGGGCAGATGGAACTGCCCTCCACTGTGGTATGGGTGGAAAGAGTACTGGATCCAAAGTCAGGAGAACTACATTCTGATCTTAGCTCCACTAGGAACCTGTTGGATGACCTTGGGCAAGCCAGTACCTCCGTCTAAGTGGCAGTTTCCCTATCTTTCAATGGCCACTCACCAAAATCTAGACCCAGAACAGAAGTCTGTGTGATCAGTAGAGAGGAGAGCCTCCTCTTGCACGTTCTCTTCTGGGAGACTCAAGAGAGAACCCTCAATGGGGACCAAGAACAAACCCATCTTTCCCTTCCAATTCAGCTGTCCTGATTTCCAGCCTCCAAAGGCACCAAACATTAAGGCTTAAACCTCCAGTCAGGCTGGTCTGTCCTCTTTCTGCTCATGTATTTAGCCACCAACTTCTATCCATTTTTCCATCCAACAGTCACGATTTCCCATACCCAATCATGCTCCAGGTTCTCATGCCTGGATTATTTCAGCCCTGCAAGTTCCCAGCCTCCAGGCTCTCCTTTCAACTGGTCATCCTGCCAGCTTCTTCTCCCAAGAGCCCAGCTCTGACCTGGCCACTCTCCTAGTCTGCAACCTAATGGGCTCCCCACTGCCCACAGCTGGGGCAGACATCAGACTGATTACCACCTCCACACTCAAGACCCAGCCAGACTTGAAGCTGCAAATTCCTATTATTTATCACGATGGAGGTCAGACACCCTATCCCATGAAGACTTCGTTCCCTGATCTCTCACCAACCCCCTACCACCCAGTTAAATTAAGTGCCCCCCCAGAATATTTCCATTACCTTCTCGACAGCACATAACTGTGTCCCCCATTCCACTGGAGCTCCAGCAACTGGGTGCTTTGTATCTCAGTCTCCCTAGTGCTATGTGGTGTGGGCTACTGCATGTTCTGGCAACACCTAGATAGGAAGTCCTGTTTCCCAACTAAACATTGTGCAGACCTTCGACTTCACCCCCTCCTCTGGCATCTCCACAGTGAGGACACAGAACTGAGCACGCATCTGCAACTCAGCAGACTGGCTGACTGGCAGCCCACTTTGCCCCAGGGCAGAAACCATACATTCAAGAACCAAGGCCCAAAGGTGTGAGAATACAAGATAAACTCTGCATGAGGGTGGAGACATTCTGCCTCATGGAGCACTTAGCTCTCCCATCCCAAGCTCCTGTGAGCACACAAACTTACTTAAGAGAAGGGATATCCGCCATCTCCTGCTTCCCTCTCCTGTTCTGCAAAATGTTGGTGCTCACCTGTTTTGACCCTGTACCACCACTTCTACATCCCAACCCCCTTTCCTAAACCCAACTTCCCTTTCCTCTTGCTGAGGCCAAATATAAACTTCTGGGCAGGAAATGCCTTGAAGGAGCTTGGCCCCACCCTGAGATCCAGAGAAAATTGTCTCTGACAGAAAGGAAATGGGCCTGAGAGAAGTAGCCTCCTCAGGCCATGTCTGCTCTCCCCTGGAAGCCAACAGACACAAGCCTGCCTTGGAGCCCAGCAGCGGCCAAAGGGAGGGCCGGGACAAGGAGCACAAAGGAGAAGGTAGGGATGGGGGTAATGATGGGTATGCTCAGGCCATGGTGAGGTGAAGGGAAGGAAAACCCCAAAGAGTGGCCTGATGGCCATGTTAGGACTCCAGAGCATACAGGTTCTGCAGTATGGTGAGTGGGAAGAGTAACAAGCTAGCGATCTGAAGACCTGACTTTTAGTCCTAGTTCTGCTATTTCTCAGCTCTGGCTGTGATCATTATTGATAATAATTTTTATGATACTGAATGTAATTATGTTGTGTATTAAGAATAATTCATGATAGACACTAATATTTACTTACTATGTGCCAGATCCTGAGCTAAGGACTTTATATAGATCATACTGGATAAGACTTTATTCCTCTATGCCACAGTGTCCTAATCTGTCAAATAGCATTACAATCATAGTACTGACAACATGAGGTATTTGCAAATATAAAATGAGATAATAATCATAGCAGCCAAAGGGCAACAAGTCATCATTATTGTCCCAGGCATTAGATTAGGTACTTTTTATATGATTTATGTTATTGAGCCTTCATAACAACCCTGTGAGGTTGGTGCTCTGATAATATCTCTATTTGATTAATGAGAAAACTGAGGCCCACAGCTACAGAGTAATTTCCCAAGGTCATCAGTGAAGAAGTGGTGGTCCAAGATCCACATTGAGGCAGTCTGGCTCCAGAGTCAGAGCCACTACATTAGAATCCTCATTAAACAGGAGAAATCATCTTGGCCATAGACATAAAAAACATATACAAGTTTTTCTGCAGTATGAACCATTAACCTGAAGTAAGTTATCAGTAGTGGAGAAGCACCTCATCATCCTGTATCTCTTTGGTCTCCACAACAGCCCTGTCCAAGGCAGGCCTGCTGCACAAAAGGGGAACCTAAGGCTATGAAACGTCAGTTCAGTTCAGTTGCTCAGTCGTGTCCAATTCTTTGTGACCCCATGGACTACAGCATGCCAGGCTCCCTTGAAAGGTCAAATAGCTTCTATTGGACTACAGATGAAACCAGGAAACTGAGTAAATGCCCACAGATCTCCTGTTGATCTGTTCTCACATCAGCATCCCCGGGCTCTCCCCTCCAAATTCACTCCCCCTTGGTTGTGTATTTATTCAACCAATATTACCCGAGCACCTACTCTGCACTGGGCCCTATGGTAGGCACCAAGGTCTGAAAACTGAACAAACATTGAACTCTCCTAGAGAACTTGGCCAGAGCTGGTACTAAGCCCTTCCTTCTCAGGGAGGCAGAGGCTAAGATTGACGGTCCTTGAAGCACCCCCTGGAGCTCATTTGGAGGCAAGTAACAGAATGAGCTTGAAAGTAATGGAGCTGGCAGCTGGTACAACCTGAGGGAAGGAAGCTTGCAGCACCCGAGAGCCCTGAGGTGGGAACACTGGAGGGAGGACTAGAGCATCTAGACAAAAGCCCCTCACATATATACCCAATTTTAGCATGTGCCAGGCCAGCTAGAGGGCTCACAAAAGTGAATCCAGCCAGCCATCTACCTGCCCCTAATCACCCACACCTTCTAAATAATACAACCTGGTTGTGAAGATAGCTCACTAAAATGTCTCTTCTCCTGATGCCACCTAGCAGCCTGCTCTCCACCCTGAGAGCTAGAAAGTGCTAATCAGGCAGGCCTGCCACCATCAGAACAATCCCCACTCCCTCCTGCACACCCTCCCCCACCTCAGTGCAGCTCTGCTTTAGAGCATGGATACCCAGCCCTCAGTGTTTGCTCTCCTCTCCATCTGTCAACCCTGGGGGGTCTGGAACATGCAAGGACCTGGGGACTGTATGTACAGGAGTCAGTGATTGCTGGTGGGTGTGAGGAGCAGTCAGGCAGGGGTGGGAGACTCAAGATTTAGCTCTTGCCTCCCAGGCAGGCATCTAGGAAAGGGAAGGGGAAAGCATGACACAGTCGCTAAGGATGTGGGTGGTGGACTCAGACTGCCTGTGTCCTGATCCAGCTCCATCACCCCCGAGCTGCGTGACCTTGGGGAAGTTCTTCTTTTAACCTCTGCCTGACTCAGTTTCTTCCTACTTAATATGGGGATGATTATAGCAGTATCCACCTTACTGAATTGTCATGGGAGCCAAGTAAATTCAAATGTGTCAAGAATTGAGAATTCACTATTGTTCTTGGTGTTATCATTGTTACTATGTCTCTTACAGAGTCATAAATGTCACTAAAGGAGCCTGGAGGAAGGGAGCCCTGGAGGCAGGCACAGTCAGGAAGAGCTTTCCAGGAGAAGGCAGAACCTAAAATGACAGAAAAGTCCAGACTTATGCCCGAGAGGTGGCAGGTTTGAGCACAGCATGTCTCCAAGTCAGTGAGAAACAGCAGTGACAAGGTAGAAGAAAGTACTACTAAACAATAACAGTGGGAGTGCTATTTATACTATTGGATTTAATATTCAGCAACCCCTGAGGTAAGTACATACCTCCATCTCACAGCTGACAAAATGGAAGCTCACAGAGGTTACAGAATTTGCCTAAAGTCACCCAGTGCTGCATTATACCAGAGTCCCCACTCCTCACAGTGACACTCTCCTGCCCCAGGCATCATGTGTAGACTTCAGGGGGTGTTTTGCTCCAACTCCACTCTGGCCCCTTTCCCACATGACCCTCTCTGTTTGTCCCATTTAGAAGACACTACTCAGGTGGGGGCAGCTCAGACCAGATGTTTGGGGCAAGGTGCTTCCCAAGCTTGCTGCCCCTGCCCGCCTGACTTGACTTCAGCCTGGAGCAGAAAAGTTGGCTGCAAGTGCCTCTCTCGCACCTCAGACAGGCCTGCCTTTGGCCAGCCCAGATAAAGGACAGGAAATCCTCAGGCACCTCCCCTAGAGGTTCCTCCCTCTACCATGGGAACAGAACTACAGCCTGGGCAGAGGTTCCTCTGCAGTGGGGAAGCTGCCAAGTCAGCCCCAGCTGCCTTGGCTGCCGGGTGTGGTTTGGGGGAGACAGGGAAGGCTGAGGGTCAGAAGACATGGGTTCCAAATCCTCCCTCCCTGGAGACTGAGCGCTTCCTCTCTCTGGGCCTCAGGTGGGGATCAGCCAGGATCCTGCTGCAGGGATCACATGGTCTATCTGACTGGATTGCTCTGAGAACAGAATGGGATCATGGAACTGAAAGTCCCTTGGAAACTTTAAAGAAATGGTAGGACTCGTCACTGTCATCATCATCAACTGCTAGAGGCGTGGCTGAGCTGGCGTTTCTCCCCATCTGATTCACACTTCTAGGCCCCACTGTGGGCATGGCTCAGACTCATTTCCAGCTTTGATGCTCCTTAAAATATCCCTTTCCCACACCCCCCACCAGCTCAAGAGACAAAAGTAAGTGGCAGAAAAGCAGGCTATATGGTCAGCCCCCACACAGTACAATGCAATCAGCCCATCCCAGTGAGCACCTCCTCTCCTCAGGCTTGCCCTCAGCTGTGAGGACACCGAGAAGAAGGCCCTACCCTCCCAGGGCACCACAGTCATGGGAGCTGGCTGGACCAGAATGACCAACAAATCAGAGAGAATTGTATGAGGTGTTTGGACCCAGGACTCCTGAGGTTCAGAATTGACCTGCTGGAGTCACCATGAAAAAGTAATGGAGAAGTCTGGAAAAGTTGAGGGTACAAATAAATGGAAGTGAGTGAGGGGCTCCCCAGAGCCACAAATGGTAGAATGTGCAAAGGCCAGTAATGAGGCTGGAAAGTAGACTGGTCCCAGGTCCCCTGAGGAACATTTGGAGGATCTGAGACTGTTTGGCCTGGGGAAAACACAGAAGGACTCAGGTACTGTCCTCAGACATCCACAGATCAGAGAGAACAGATACAGCCTAGGTGGTCCCAGGGCGCAGAGCTGGGACCCAGGGGTAAAAGCCATAGGGAGACAGAGATCAGCTCAACATCAGAAAAAAAAAAAAAACTTTGGAGATTCCATGGATGTAAGCAACTGCCTTGAAACACTGTGCTCCTGCTTATTGAAAATGGGTGACAGGAACTGCTCGAATACTTGGAGGGGAAAACCCGAGCTACTGAAGGAGAGTTAGACTCAGTGCCCTCTAAAGGCCTTTCTTTCCTGAGCTCTGTCTGCTTCCTACCTCTAGTGTATGGCGGGAGAAGCATAAAGGTGACCAGAGCTGGTTAGGCCCTTGGCCGGTTCCCAAGAGACTTGGGATCTCAGGAGCACTGTGGGCTGGTACTACACAGCAGGGAGCAGGTCACTCATTAACTTGTGGCTGAATGGGTCGAGGGCGGCCACCTGGGGCAGATGCAAACATCAGGAGGGGCAAGAGAGCAAACTGCACAAAAGCCCATGCTCGAGGAAAACCCAAGCTGTGGTAGTTGAAGGCCCTGCCAACCCTAACTGACCAGCCAGCTCAGAGTATTTAGTGACTAGGCATAGCACAATTTGAAACCAGTTCACCTTTGCTTTGTGGGTAAGAAAATGTTCTTGACTGGGAACGCATAGTTTCATGCCTAGAAGGAAGCCTGGGAGACCACCAAGTCTATGCCATGGACCCGAGCTAGGCCCAGAGAAAGCAAATTGTCTTTTCTGAAGTCACTCATGGAAAGGTAGCTAGAGAGAGGCACAACCAGAAGCCAGGTTTCCTGACCCTATCGCAGGCCCATGGAGTTTGCTAAATGTTGGTTCCTTCTTGTCTCACTGAAACTGCAGAAAACTTGTGGTCTAGAGCAGTGGTCCCCAACCTTTTTGGCACCAGGGACCAACTTTGTGGAAGACAATTTTTCCACAGCTGGGTGGGGGGTTGGGGTTGGTTTCAGGATGATTCAAGTTCATTACATTTATTGTGTACCTTATTGCCATTATTATTACACTGTGATATATAATGAAATAATTATATGACCCACAATAACACAGAATCAGTGAGAGCCCTGAGATTGTTTTCCTGCAACTAGACAGGCCCATCTGGGGGTGATGGGAGAGTGATGGGAAGCAGCTGTAAAGACAGATGAAGCTTTGCTCGCTCACCCACCACTCACCTCCTGCTGTGTGGCCCGGTTACTAATAGGCCACAGAATGCTCCCGATCTGTGGCCTAAAGGTTGGGAACCCCTGGTCTAGAGCTATCTATATTGGACATGGGTCCTAGCTTGATCCTTCCCAATTCCCACTGCTTGTCAAGATACAGGCTCTCTGAGGAATGCCTCCTCCTCCACTATGGAGGCCTCAGGTCTTACGTTTCAGTCTGGTGTGAAGGGACCCACAACTGGACTGAAAACAGACACACACAGCCCCACCCCACCCCCAGTAATGGCAAACCCTTTGAGTGGGCATTTCTTGCTCTTTT
>NC_057419.1:39869428-40088487 GCF_019320065.1 Cervus canadensis
CTGAAGCTGAAACTCCAATACTTTGGCCACCTCATGCAAAGAGTTGACTCATTGGAAAAGACCCTGATGCTGGGAGGGATTGGGGGCAGGAGGAGAAGGGGACTACAGAGGATGAGATGGCTGGATGGCATCACCGACTTGATGGGCATGAGTTTGAGTAAACTCTGGGAGTTTGTGATGGACAGGGAGGCCTGGCGTGCTGCAATTCATGGGGTCACAAAGAGTCAGACATGACTGAGCGACTGAACTGAACTGAACCACAGATCAATTAAATTGGCCTCTGGGGGTGGGGCTCCCAGGGATTGGTATTTTTACAAAGCTTCCTAGTTGATTCTAATGTGCATCCAAGGGTGAAAATCCCTGAGCTAGGTGATTTGTGCCAGTGCTTCCCAAACTCTAATGTGCATGCAGATCACCCAAGGACAGACTTAAATGTAGATTCTTTTTCAGAAAGTCTGGGATTCTGCCTTTCTAACAAGTTCCAAGGTGAAGCCAATGCTGCTAGTCCAATGATCACACTTTGAATAGCAGGAAGCTAGAGGGTTCTAAGGGCTTCCCTGGTAGCTCAGCTGGTAAAGAATCTGCCTGCAATGCAGGAGACTCTGGTTTGATTCCTGAGTCAGGAAGATCCTCTGGAGAAGGGCTAGGCTACCCACTCCAGTATTCTTGGGCTTCCCAATGCGGGAGACCTGGGTTCAATCCCAGGGTTGGGAAGATCCCCAGGAGGATGGCAACCCACTCCAGTATTCTTGCCTGGAGAATACCCATGTACAGAGGAGCCTGGCGGACTATAGTTCATGGGATCGCAAAGAGTCGGATGAGACTGAGCGACTAAGCACAGCACAGCACAGAGGGCTCTACATATGAATGAGGAGTCTTGGCACCCACCTGAGTGAGCTGGTTCCCTTCCCACCAACCCTGGCCAGGGCTACTGCCAAGCATTAGGGGAGTGGGCAGCCTTCCCCTCTCCCATGGGCCCTTGTGACTCAGGTGAAAGGTGCAGATGTGTAAGATCAGGACTTCATTCCTGCCATCTTCCCCCTCCTCCAGGCTCAGGAAGGGCATCCTGATGCATCTTCCTCTGCCGCCTTCTCCTTGTTCTGCCTCTAGCCATGAGTGACCAGGGGCTACAGTGGTCTTCGAGTGTGTGTTCCAAACATGCAGACCTGATCCTGAAGGGTGGTCCCCCTGCCTGGGGTGTCCTTTTCCCCAGGGGCTGGTAGGAGCAAGAGACAGGGAAGTGGCTGTGGCAACTGACTCAGCTGTCCTACCAGCAAAACCGTGTCCGTCAAATGCAGCCTGGACTGGAGTGAAGTTCCTTAGGGCTGTTCTCACTGTGTCCCCAGATCACCACTGACCTAGACATCCAGATCCTTTTCTGGTCTTGCATTGCCCCCTGCCAGAGGGGCTGAGGTACTGCTAGCTGGGCTCTGTGGGAGCAAACACTTTCCAGTACCTCTCAGAGGTCCTCGTGATTCTTAGATCTCTGTCGTAGGTTAGAAGGTTATGGTGATGTAAAACACGTGTGCACACAGACGCAGGTGTGGGTACAGACTGAGGCGCCTGAGGGGGAGTGTATCCAGGTGCATGGTCCCACACTGATCTGTGTGGATCACGGACATGAGCAACCTTGGCTACGGTTACTTGCGGAGACAGATACTGGGATGGCAGCAGCCAATGCACACACTTTCAGAAATGCAGAGTGTTCATCCCCACCCCTTCCCTGTTGGCCCATTAAGCCCTCAGGGGCTCCAGAAGCCACAGAGCCTTTTCTTCTCTGCAACAGCTCCTCATTAGTGACGCTTGGGGAACCTATCTTTTTTCAACCAACTTCCACCTTCCCACATTCTTCCTTCCCTTGTCTACCCACCTAGCATCTCTGAAATATGTTTGTGTCCTTTACCTTATGATTCCTGGCTGCCAGAATCTCATCTTGGATTTCCCTGTGGGAGAGCACTGGCGAGAGAGCTCTTCCTGTCTTGGAAAATCCCCGCCAGTCTCCTTGGAGGCTCCTGGTTATAGTTTCTAAGGAAGTGGAAGAAATGTGGGGGCAGGACTCCATGGGCCAAACAGCTCTGCAGAGGCAGCAGCCTCTCTGTGGCCCCAACATCAATGACAGCTCCCATGGTCCCAACCTGGTACCATGGGTGGGGAACTGGGCAGTCCCAGGGTTCTGCTGCAGGTACTCAGCCTGCCATGGCCAGGAGGCCCTCCACTGTGGCTTTAGTCCACCTGCAAGTCTCCACTGAGGCTAGCAGGGGTACCCCACCCTGTGCCAGGCACTCCCAGGGCAGAGTTGGGAGGCTAACCCAACCATTGCCCTCCAAGACTCCCATAAGCCAGCACTGTCAGCTGGACAGTCAGCATTGTGTTGTGCCACAAAGAGGCCAAGCCATGGGGGAGGGCTGGAGCAGTCCAGGGAAGCCCCATGGGGATGGAGGCATCCCTACCTGGACCTTGGTGATGGGAGAGGAAGAGCTGCCTTGTTAGAAGGGGTCGGAACCTTGAGCAGGAGTCACACTGAGCTTGGACTCTGGCCTCTGCACTACTGCCTTATTGTGTGAGACTTGTAGATGAGCCCTTCCTTTCTGAACTTGTTTGGATATATGTACAATGAGCATATTAAAACACAGCTTATGGTGTGTGTTTAATGAGATTTGTTATCAGAATGCTGGGGAATATTAGGTATGATGATGGAAAACAGAATAATGCTGTTGAACATTTTGTATCCCTAGCTGGACCTGGGCTGTGGAAGGGGGTGCCTCCCTGGTGGTGGGGGAAGGAGGGGATGAAGACGCAATGGTGTTTTCTTCCCGTGGCAGTATTCCTTGACCCCAGATGTCCCTTGGAGTTGTTGCTGGTGGTGGTCCTTTTCTTGGGCAGAGAATACGGTATGAGAGAGGTGTCCCATCACATCCAGAGTGTAGGGTTTGGGGAGCAGAGGGGAAATTCTAGCTGTGACATGGAGTGAATGTGCTAGCCCCTTCGTGCTTCTGTTGTCATTTCCAGGTCACTAGAGCTATAGGTGCCTCCCTGCTGGAGGTTCAAGGGTGCATACCCAGGGTGGCTTGCTGCCAGCACCTGCTAACCCTCTTCCTCTGCTTGTCTCTCTTCCTCTCATCTGTTTTAGAAGCTGAGGCCAAAAAAGCATGCAGGTGGCTCCGAGCAACAGGATTCCCTAAGTATGCTCAGCTTTTTGAAGGTAAGGTCACTCAGTGGTTCCCCCTGCCCCACCCCAGAGTTGCCTTATTCCTCATTTTTCAGTTGGAACATGGGGCCCATAAGAATTTTTTTCTCCCACCACACAAGGAGCTGTTTATCCTGGCCTGCTCCCATAGTTACAGCCTCTGTCCTGTCTTTTCTCCTGCCTGCTCATCAGCTCTCACAAGTTCTGGGGTCTCCAATATGTTACAGTGCCTTGTCTCAAGCAGGGCCGCTGCACTGCACAGTTCCCAAGTACGGTGCTTATGTAGACGTAACATGGAGGGTGCACTCTAGCAACCCTGCTTTCACCTTCCCTCCCAATGGCCTTATTTCTCTGCTTTCCTTCGTTTTTGTTTTTCTCTAGAGTTGTTCATACTTGCTGTTTCCATTCTTCCCACATCCCCACCTGTACCTTGGCTTCATTCCCACCTCTCTAACAAAACAGTCCTTGTCACATTCACCAGGGACCTACATGTGGTCAAATTCAGTGGTCAATTCTCAAACCTGACTTAATCTCTCAATAGCGTTCAGTGCAGATGGCCACTCCAGCTCCTGGACTGCCCTCTTCTCCCAGCTTTCTGGCAGCCAGTCTCAGTCTCCTTTGCTGGCTCAGCTTCCTCTAACTGCTCCTCATTGTTAGAGTGTCCCAGGGCTCTGTCCTAGCCCTTCTTCTCTCTGGACATTTATCTATGAAGAGATCCTTTTCTGAGCACCATGTATATTCTGATGACTCCCCAGTGTCTCTCTGTCCAGACCTTAGGTCCAAACTCCATATTTATCTCTTCAACTCTCAATTCAGTATCTTCACTCAGCTGTCTGACAGCTCAGATGTTACCACCTGATGGCGCCACCACCACTTAAGCCCCACATCCCAGCATCATCCTCTGGTTCTCTTTTCCTTTGTGCCTGTATCTAACCCGTTAGCAGGACCCTGCTCCCTCCAGACTATATCTTGAATCAATCCACTTCATACCACCTTAACTATCACATTAGTGTGACCTCGCCCAGCCTAGTGCTACAGCCTCCTTTCTACACTCCGTCCTCTACTCTGATGTTCAGCAGCTAGAGTGACCCAGGGAGTGCAGGCCTGACCACAGTATACCCCACTCCACTCTGTTACTCACTCCTCCGTGGGCTTCATGGCATACCCAAAATGAACTGAGAGGCAGCGCTTTGTTCCAGCCGACAAAACTGCTTCACCCAGCTTCCACATGCTTCTCTCCACTTTGCTCACTACTCTCTGGGCTTGTTTCTACCACTTGCTCACACCAGACTCTCGCCCTCCTTGGAGCCTTAGTTTTGGTCCTGCTGGAGACTTTCTCCCAGACTCTTTGCCCAGTTGGCCCCTTCTTGCTCTTCAGGGCTCAGCTCAGAAGTTACTGCCTTAGTAAGGCCTCTCTTTACCCTGTCACCCTGGCTCATGTCTTTGCTAGCATTTGTAACAGCATAGTTTGTTTCTCTCACATACTGTTCACCATCTGTTGCCCCTGTGAGAGCGTAAGCTCCATGAAAGCTTGGATCATTTTTGTCTCATTCGCTGTTGTGTCCAGTGCCTAGCAGAAAGTTAGTGCTCAATTAACATTTGTAAATGAGTTCATGGGCTTGTTTTACTAGTAGGCAGAGAACTGTGAGATTTTGCAGGTATTCTCTCCTCTTCCTTCACTCCTTCCTCTCTCCCTTTCCCTTCTCAAACCCTAGGGAGCAGGTGCTCTTGCTCTGAGCAGAAGGGAAAGGGAGCTATTGTTTGCACAGTGTCCTTCTTCTTTCTCTGGTCCCCCTGGTTCACCTTGGGCCAGGGAGGAGGTTCCCTGTCTTGAGCAGCTTCCCGCATGGACCTGCCTCACTGACTGATGGGTCCTCTTGTCCAGCTCGACCTTTCTGTCTTCTCCTTGATCTTCCCCCTGTGGCCAACCGTGAGCTCCCTGGGTCCCTCCTTCACTGCAGCCTTTCTCTTCCTCCTCAGCTCTCGCCTGCCTGCCTCCCTGCTGCCTGGGCCCCCTTCTTCTCACTGAAGGGTCCCTGGCACTGAGTTTCTAACCTGCTTCCCTCGACTCATCTCTGCTTTTCTCTGCCATACAGAAGGTTTGTTTCCCGTGGATATTGGCTCTGTGAAGAAGGACCACGGTTTTCTGGACGAGGACTCTTTGGGGGCCCTGTGCAGGTAGGGGTGCTAAGGGCTAGGCCTGGGAGGTCATGGGCCTGGCTTGGGGCTTCCTCATGGGAAAAAAAGCCATCCTTGTCCCCCCTGACAAAGTAACCTGCCTATTAACAAAGCTCATCTGCTGCTCTCATGCTCTTCACTCTGTCTCTGTGCCTGTGATATCCTCACCGCCCACCCCCAGGCACTAGAAAGCCAAGGTCTTTGGCCTTTTTTCCCTTCAGTTAGAGCCTCCAAACATTCTTCTAATTTGTCCCCCTCTACTTTTTGAGGCCAAACCACGACTTCTTGGATCCATCCTTCTAACTGGCCTTCCTGTCTTCCATCTCTGCGTTCCCCTCCTTGCTCTGATCCAAACCCACAAGAGCCACCAGAGTCAGCTTCCCAGTGAGTGCTCCTCTGCTTGAAATATGTCACTGTCTGCAGAAAGAAGTCTAAAGATTTTTAGCATGACACCTGAGGCCTTTTGCAACATGGTTCTGACCAACCTTATCAGCCTCAGTCCTCCCCTCACACATGCACTGGTCTGTTTACTGACCATTTCCCTCTCTACCTTGTCACAGGCTTTGGTTGATGACTGGGATAGGAGTCTCTGTCTCTCTCTCGATCCAAATCCCATTTCTGTTCTCCAGCAAGGCTTATCTCTGACTGCACCCCCCTGCTTCATGGAAGTTGCTCATCCCACCCTCTGTGTGCCCTCTATGCCTTCTGTCTATTCTGTTCTTGAATGTGTCCCATCTCTGTAGTGGTTGTTTTTTTTTTTTTGTCTCATATCTATAAGTTCCTAGAAGAGAAGAGCCCATAATCTCTACAGCATCATGTCTAGCACTGAAACCTTCATGAACACAGGGACTTGGGAGATGTTTTGATGTCTTGAATATGTGAAGCAGTAGACGGCATCTTCCTAGTGTCTAGGCTAGTCCCTGCAGGCTCAGTGGCTTGTGACCCTCGGGTGAACCCTGCTTTGTATTACTTGCAGGAGGCTGATGACCTTGAACAGTTGTGCCTCGATGAAACTGGAGGTTCATTTTCAATGCAAGCAGGTGAGTTAGGGCAAGGATAGGGTCTGTGGTCTTGTGGCACCATGGGGAACCCAGAACATACACAAACCACTTTTGAAACTAGTTCCAGTGTCCTAGGAGTCTGGGCTGTCTGGTGTGGTGCCTTGCTCCAGCCTGGGAGTAGAATGTAGGGGGCTTTATGAGGCTGCTGGGTTTCGGCTAGCCTGATTTCAAAGTTGGGGTATGAGAAAAAGTACCCTGACCCATAGCATCACTCAGCCTTATCAGCCCACCACTCCCTCATGGATTTTCTAATAACTTGACCTAGTGATGGCCATCCCTCAGGGAAGTCTATCTGCCTACATGCCTTCTCTGTGATGGCAAAAATTCCTTGACTAGGGGGCAGAGACAGAATAATGTGATGGAAAATCATGGCCCATATGATCTTAGAAGATCTTAGAAGTCAGGATGTCCAATCTCACTTCTTGAAGTCTTACCACACTAAGCCTCATTTTCTCCAGCTCTACAATGAATTGAGGGCAGCATTAATACCCTCCAAAAACCTTTCTGACTCTGCTAGTCTGGGATTGCAGAAACTAAGATGGCTCTGGGTCTGCATGTAGCCCTGGAAGGTGGGGAAATGAATCTGTCCTTCCCTGAGGTGAGACTTTATGGGTTTTCTCTGGAGCTTTTTCCACCAAAGTCCTGCCGTCAACAAGTCGCCAGGGAAACGGGAGACCCTGGGCTCCTAGCCCCAGCTCTGCACTGACTTTTCAGTGACTTTAGACAAGCCTCCTCCCCTCTCTGGTCTTCAGCTTCCCCACTTTGCAAAGTAGAAAACTAGAAAATGTAAAATATAGCCTTTTTAGCTCTGGCATTCTGGGATTCTTATATAAGACTATAGCCTCAAGACTCGCTGGGAGGCTGCTGAGGACAGGATGTCAGGATGCTTGGATTCCAGCCCTGCTGTGTCACTCACTTGAAAGTGAAATTGTTAGTCCCTCAGTTATGTCTGACTCTTCGCAACCCCATGGACTATAGCCCTCCAGGCTCCTCTGTCCATGGGATTCTCCAGGCAAGAATACTGGAGTGGGTTGCCACGCCCTTCTCCAGAGGATCTTCCTGTGACATTGTATGACCTTGGGCAAGCAGCTTCTCATTTGTTTGGGTTTCCCTGTCTGTAAAATGTGTAGGGATTTGATTGATCAGATGACCACTGCCCTGCATCCAGGCTTTCTCCACGACTCCTGGCTTCTTCCGGCACTTGCCGAGGAGTGCCTCCCACTCCGAGGATGTGTTCTCAGTCAGAGAGCAGGGCCCTTTGCCCCCAAGTCCCCAAAGAGTTTGGAGGCAGAGAATGGAGCCCAAGAAAGGGCTTGTGGACTGGCCACCTGTGACCCTACCCTGTGATGCCCTTCTCAGAATGAAGACTCAGCGGAGGAAGAGCACTGTACCATCAGCAACCACTGGACCTTTGAGCGAGAAAGTAAGCAGTGGTCTCGCGTGGGTTCCTCTGACTTGTCGGCCCCACCAAGCCCTGGCCTGCCAGTGACCTCTGGCTGTGAGGGCGTCCTCACTGAGCTTAGTGCCACCTCCCTGCCTGCCGTCACTGCGAGCCTACCACCTGAGCCAGCGGATCTGCCCTTGCTAGGCTGTTCTTCCGGCCCAAGTCACTGGCCCTTCCTCAGCCCCACTCGGGGCCAGGAGGGCCCCCAGGACAAAACCAAGAAGCACCGTTCCCAGCGCTTCCTCAAGCACCTTGAGTCTCTGAGACGGAAAGAAAAGGGTGGAGGCCGGCAAGCAGATCTGGAGCACAGCTCAGTCACCTCAGAGAAGGTTGCCAAAGCCTCCTCTTTCCGAAGTCTCCATGGCTTCCTCTATCGGGCCAAGAACCGGGCGGCCACCTCAGCCAGTGGCAGTGACGCTGAGACTCAGAGGGCCTGGAAGAAGGCCTGGCCTGTGGCCATGTTCCAGCATCCTCAGCGGGCACACTGGGGTGATTGCCTGGTGCATGTGCCCAGAGACCACAAACCAGGCACATTCCCTCGCTCCTTGTCCATTGAGAGCCTGTGCCCTGAGGATGGACACCGCCTGGCAGATTGGCAGCCAGGTAGGCACTGGGGCTATGAAGGGCGCCGGGGCTCCTGTGGCTCCACAGGCAGCCACACCAGCATCTATGACAACATGCCGGAGCTGTATCCAGCTGAGCCTGTACTGGCTGGGGCTGAGGCTGAAGAGGAGGAGGAGGAAGGTGGGGGCAGCTACACTCACCTGGATGACATCCTTCAGCATGTGTGGGGGTTGCAGCAGCGGGTAGAGCTCTGGTCTCAGGCCATGTGCCCAGACCTGGAGCCTGGAGATAAGGAAGAAGAAGAGGAGGAGGAAGCAGAGGAGGAGGCCACTTCAACAGTAGAAATAGCCACCGATGGAGTGGAAGGCCAGACCAGTGAGGCTCGGACCCAGGGAGAGGCTCCAGCCCTCAGGGAGTCCCTAGCCCTGGGCCACATGGATGTGCAACTTGGAGTCCTGGCTCAGCCTCAGACCCCCGCCAAGGCTGAGTTCCTGGCACAGGTAGAGGCTGGGACCCCAGGCTTTGCCCAGGATCATGAGGAGGAAACACATTCAGGGGGGGAACCAACCTCTTCCTCCAGCCTGTCTGTGGAAGAAGGACACGTTTCCGACACTGTGGCCTCCTCCAGTGAGCTGGATAGTAGCGGGAACTCCATGAACGAGGCTGAGGCTACAGGGTCCCCGACTGGACTCCAGACATCAGTACCCCGTGAGCGACGCGATTCAGGTGTCGGGGCCTCACTTACCAGACCCTGCAGGTGGGAGTTCAGGGTAAGGGTGGGGCAGGGCTTCTGTTGTCTCTCTCTTTCTCCCTTCTCCCTTTCCCTCCCCCTCCTCTCATCTCTTCCCTTACCCCTGTGCTCCCCTCCCTTCCTTATCCCCCCTCCATATCCCCCCTTCCTGCTGCCAATTTTTTAGTCACAAGGAGCAGGGGAAAGTTCTTAGGGGCTGAGTGATTGCCTGTCAGCAGCCAGTCCCAGAAGAGAAAGAGAAAGAGTACGGGACTCAGGAATCTAGAATGTAAGCTTTAGGACCTGCCTCTGCTATAGCCTGTGCAAACTATAGCTCCTTTTGGGTTTTAGTTAGCCCATGTGTAAATCAAGGGCATTGCAGGAGTTGGTCACTGATCCCCAGCTTCACTATTCTGGGTTTCTCAGAGCAGCCCCTCCCCTGCAGTCTTGAATGGAAGAGGGGCTCATACTGCTTGCTGGCACTAGATGGGCCTGATCTCTGTACCACCCTCCCTGACAACATCTTGGCCTCTGGGCAGCCCTGGAAATCAAGACTAAGCTTCCTCCACCCTGGAGCCCTGCAGCAGTGCTGACAGTGGTCCCATCTCTTTGTATATTTTTTCTTTGGCGGGGGAAGGAAAAGGACCAGAAGAACACAACTTTTCCTAAGGTTTGCTGAAACCTGCTCCTCCAGCCTTCTCTACCCCCTCGCCCCTCACTAGGAAGCTCCGTTGGCACAGCTTTCAGAACTCTCACCGGCCCAGCCTCAACTCGGAGTCACTGGAGATCAACCGGCAGTTTGCCAGCCAGATACATCTCCTGCACAAGGGCTCACTGCTGCGGCTCACCACTTTCATGGAGAAGTACACCATCCCCCATAAACAGGGCTGGGTCTGGTGAGTCCTCCTGGGCCAGAGTGGGCACTGAGCTGCTTATCCAGGTCTTAGATCCCTCCCTGCCCCACTCCATGGTCCTGTGAGGGTCACCCTCAGATGGTGGGTCAGGCAGGCAGAGCCCCTATGTCAGTGGACTGGTGGGATGTGCTGGGAAACTGGAGAGGCCAGCATGACTCCAGGTGCCTTATGTATGTCTGTGGGAGATGCATGTGGGATTTACATGAGTGTGTGCCATGAATGAGGAGGGGGTGAAGGGATTACCTCTTCTATCCCAATTTCCATGCTGCCCCCAAGGAGAATGTCCTGAAATGCAGCTTTGGTGGTCATTTTCCTGACAAAACCCTGCTGTGGCTCTCTATTGTCAAAGAATAAGGTCCAGTTTCTTTCCCATCATGATCCTTTCACGTTTCGACCCTGCCTCATCTGTCAGGGTCTTTACCCTACCACACCCAAACAACACCACCATTCAGGCCAGCAGACCAGTCACCCTTCTCTGAATGTAGAATCTGGTTCCTGCCTCTTTACCTTTGGCCATGCTCTTCTCTCTGCCTGGAATGTCTTCTTCTCCCCATTTCTCCTCTGGGACAATGATTACCTATACCTCAAGAACTGGCTGAATTTCTGCCTTCCCTGTGAAGCCTTCCCTGACCTGCTAGGTACAGTTCCCCTCCCTTGTGGGTCTTCCTTAAGTTCTTGGCTCACTTCTGGCCATGTGTAATGTATATTGTCACTGCCTGTCAATGCAGTCATCTCCTTGACCAGACTGAGAGCTCCCCGTGTTCCTCTGGGACTCCCTAGGACTGGGCCTAGGGTGGGTGCTCGATGAATGTTGACTCTGGGCAGATGGCATGTTTCTTACCCAACCTGAGTCCCCAAGACTGGAGATAGTCTCCAAGCTGTGTCTGGGCCTACCCTGTCCCCATTCCTGATCTTTTATCTCTCCCTTAAATAGGTCAGTCCCCAAGTTCATGAAGAGGAACAAGACACCAGACTACCGGGGCCAGCAGGTATTTGGGGTGCCGCCCCTCATTCACGTGCAGCGCACAGGCCAGCCACTGCCCCAGAGCATTCAGCAAGCCATGCGCTACCTGCGTAGCCAGTGCCTGGACCAGGTGAGGCCTTCCAGGGATCATGAGAAGAGATGGAAATGGGAAAGAAGTCCAAGGCTGACGGATTGGGGAGGGGAGCCACTCTGGCCTTTCCCCTGGGTCAGGCTGGCCCAACGGAGACTTTTCCTATACTCATGAAGGCCAAAGAAGGATGGACTCAAGCTCCCTTTCACCTGGCTCTGGGCCAGCTTTTTTTCTCACCCGAGTGCAGTAGCCCCCATCTACCAGGAGCCTGCCTTAGCCTAGGACCTTGTTTTCCTACTCATCTCCCCTAAGGCCATCTCTCTCCTTGAACCCAAAGCGATAAAAACCCATCTCTCTGATTTTTCCACTTCTCTCCTACCCTGCCTAGCAGGAAGCTTGCCAGGCTTGGGGGTCTCTGGGGTGGCCTACACTCCTGACACCCAGTCTATGGCTGGCCTCACAGTCTCCTTCCCTCCCCTGCATGGGCCAGGTGGGCATCTTCCGCAAGTCTGGGGTGAAGTCCAGGATCCAGAACCTGCGTCAAATGAATGAGACCTCCCCTGACAATGTCTGCTATGAGGGCCAGTCGGCCTATGATGTGGCTGACTTACTGAAGCAGTATTTCCGGGACCTGCCCGAGCCCATCTTCACCAGCAAGCTTACTACCACTTTCCTGCAGATCTACCAGCGTGAGTCACCCACCTATCCCCAGTAACTTGCCAGGTTCTCAGCCTTCCTGAATCCTAGAGTTTGTCTAAGATAAACCTTGTGCAGGCAAGTATAGCCATGCCCATGAGCTCAGTGAAAGATTTTCTATGCCAAGTTGTAAGGTTGTTAAAGACCACATTCTATTCCCCAAACCCATTATATGGAAGGATAGACTGAGGCCCTGAAGAAAGGCAGGGACTTCCACAGGGGTACAGTTCATATTAGACCCGGGCTTGATCTAGCACCCAGAGACCCACCCCCCCCGCCCAGAGTCCACTTTCCCCCTTAGCAATTTCACTTTGGGACTGCTGTGCCTTCTACATTCCTGGAGTGCAGACGCTCTTGGGGAGTAAGGAACTCCATCTGTCATGCCTTCCTCACAGTCCTCCCCAAGGATCAATGGTTGGCAGCCACACAAGCCGCCACCTTGCTGCTCCCTGATGAGAACCGAGAGGTACTACAGACCCTGCTCTATTTCCTAAGTGACATTGCCTCTGCTGAGGAGAACCAGATGACAGCCGGTAACTTGGCAGTGTGCCTGGCACCTTCTATCTTTCATCTCAATGTCTCCAAGAAGGATAACCCCTCACCCAGGTGAAACAGGGCAGGGCATGGCAGGGAGGGTTTGGGGCTCATTGGCTTTTTGGCCCTGGTTGGCTGGCACTGCAGTTCCCAGGCACCACCACAAGGGGTCAGTCTGACTCTTCAGGGGCCTGGGGCTGGTTGGATGCTGTGAAGCAGGGGCTTGAAAAGGGCAACAGATTGTTTTGTGTTCAGGACTGGCAAGCAGGCTTCTGGGGAGCTTGTCTTATGCCATCCTCTCTTCGTGGCCCTTCCCTCCAGGATCAAGAGCAAACGCAGCCTAGTTGGCCGGCCAGGCCCTAGGGACTTGAATGAGAACATGGCTGCCACCCAGGGCCTATCACACATGATCAGTGACTGCAAGAAACTTTTCCAGGTGAGTCACTCTAGGCCATGGTGCCTACTTCCCAGACCCAGTAGAACCAACATACCTGACCTTTGCACCCTAAATCAGGGATAGGGACAATCTTGACCACCTACGCCTCGATCTCCTACTTCCAGCTCTTCCCCTGTAGTTTTTCATCTACCACCCTGCAGCAGCCAGACCTCTGCTCCCTTAAAATGAACCTGGCAGACCCCACAGGCTCTAGGACTGAGAGTCCCTGACCCTCTGCCACTCTCCATGGCCCCCAACCCAGCCTGTGTATGCCCTCCCAGGTGCCCCAAGACATGGTGCTGCAACTGTGTGGCTCCTACAGTGCAGCTGAACTCAGCCCTCCGGGCCCAGCCCTGGCTGAACTGCGGCAGGCCCGGGCTGCTGGTGTAAGCCTGAGCCTCTATATGGAAGAGAGCATCCAGGAGCTGCTGCACAATGCTGCTGAGCGCTTCAAGGGCTGGATGAGCATGCCGGGGCCCCAGCACACAGAGCTGGCTTGCAAGAAGGTGAGGACCTTGCTGCCCAGGCTGGCCATGGGACCAGGAGGGGGCAGAGCACAGGCTGTGTGCAAGGATCCCCAAGGAAGGGGCTGCCCTGCCTCTCACTGTGCTTCTGCATGGAGAATGGAGAATGGCAGGCAGCAGAGCAAGCACCGTAAGGAAGTGAGAATCAAACGAGACCAGGGCTCTGTCTTGGGGAGCACCTGCTGGCATTACCTTCCCGAAGGCCTGCTTCAGACAGGTCTACTTTTAGAGCCTCACTCCCATCCCTCCCTGCACCACAGTCATGCCAAGCTCCTTACATTTCCACCTTTGTGCTTCTTGCTGCTGCTGTTCTTCTGCCAGGATGGACCTGCCCCAAGCATTATATTTCCCCAGCCTTTTTCAGCCCCAATTTGATATGCCCCCTCCTCCACTCAAAGGCTCCAGTCATGCCCCAGGCTGGAGGTGACTTCTCTCTGTCCTTCTTTACATGAGCCATGTTCTTTCTCCAATTCTGATTATAAGTAAGGCTACAAGTCCAAGGTTTGCCATGGTCATAGTAAAAACCCCCTCACAGGATCAGGGTAAGAGGCTTGTATAGGGCTTGGTACATGCAAAAGGCACCAGGAGTGGCAGCTTTTGTTGCTTTGCACGTGCTCCACTTTCCACGCTAGGTGGGGGAGTTCATTGAGGATGACCACCATCTTCGGTTCCAGAAATTCCAAGCACTGTGCCCAATTGCTTGGTAGAGCCTAGTAGGCCTTGGAGAATATGAGTCCTGTCATCTTTTTGTGCTCTTGAGCAGGCAGAGGAGCAGTAATCTGGAAAGGAGAAAGAGGACAGGAAACACAGGGCCGGTCTGTCTGGATCTGGCTGGGGTTAGCAGAGTAGCCCTGCAGCCTTCCCTTGTTGGGGGCTGGAGTGAGGGCAGGCTGGTGCCCAGGGGTGGAGTGGGAGTTCTCCAGCCCTGACAGCTGCCCCTGTCCCCACTCTTGTGGCTCACAGGCACCAGACGGGCACCCGCTGCGTGTGTGGAAGGCATCCACAGAAGTGGCGGCCCCTCCAGCTGTGGTGCTACACCGTGTCCTGCGGGAGAGGGCCCTCTGGGATGAGGATCTTCTGCGGGCCCAGGTGTTGGAAGCCCTGATGCCGGGTGTGGAGCTGTACCACTACGTCACTGACAGCATGGCACCTCATCCCTGCCGCGACTTTGTGGTGCTCCGGTGAGGGGCTTGAACTGTCACCCTTCTGTGCTTGGGGGACTGGGGAGGTTGGGAGGAAACCGATGCCAGGAAGCTGAATGTGTGCATCCCTTCCCCACAGGATGTGGCGCTCTGACCTGCCCCGTGGGGGTTGCCTCCTCGTGTCTCAGTCCCTGGATCCTGAGCAACCTGTACCGGAGTCGGGGGTGCGGGCTCTGATGCTCACGTCCCAGTACCTCATGGAACCCTGTGGCCTGGGCCGCTCCCGGCTCACCCACATCTGCCGTGCTGACCTCAGGTACAAAGCCCCCTCAGCCCTGGTACCCCCCACCGCCCCGCCCCATGCTCCTGATCCTAGGAGGCAAGTCCTATCTTCCTTGTCCCTGGCAGGGGCTCAAGGGAAGAACCCACAACTCATGCGTTCCTGCTTCTACCTCCTCAGGGGCCGTTCTCCTGACTGGTACAACAAAGTCTTCGGACACCTGTGCGCCATGGAGGTGGCAAAGATCCGGGATTCCTTCCCAACCCTGCAGACAGCTGGCCCTGAGACAAAGTTGTGAGCCTCAGCCTGATCCCAGAATGCCACTGCCCAGGCCCCCTGGCACAAAGGCAGTGAGGGGGAATGAGAGCAGAGAACCCCCAGATGGATGCTGCTCCTAAGGGTAGAGGCAAGGCCATGCAGTCCCCCTTACTTCCTGAAGTTCCTCCATATGTACAAGGGAGGAAAAGAGAATTTCAGTGTCCAGTCTCCATTCCATCTCCGCCCCTGAACCTGTGTTCTCTTCTGAGAGAAAGGAGTCATTTTCAGAGCAGGAAGACAGCTACTGCCCTCTGGGTCCATGGAGTGACCAGTCAGTCTAAAGTCTTCCCAGCTCTCTTGCCTGTGGGTTGAGGAGACAGAGAGCAGTGTGTGCTCCCAGCTCTCTGCTATTCCCAGAGGTTAAGTCATCCTGTTTGCTGCTAGGGTCCCTTTGAGGTTGGACAGGAGGTTCTGGTCTTGCCTTTGGGCCCAGCATTGATCCTAAACTGGCTTTTGCAGAGAAATTGGACTGGAGTGGACAGGCACAGGGGCAGAGCAAAGTGCAGTCCCACCCACCATGAGCTGTTTGATTTGTATAAATAAGATGCTGATTTTTATGAGGCTGATTTAAGGAGGGGGCAACAATGGGTCCCAGTAGGTGACATGACGATTTGGGATAGCTTGGGATGTGAGAGTGGGGAGAACCTTCCTTTCTCAGATCTGAAGAGACCAATGAACCAGTCTCCCCTGACTTGGGCCCCATAGTTTATCTGCAACTCCCTAGGGTCCCATATAGCCATTGGCTATGCAATGCCATGTCTAGCGAGTAAACAGACACCTCACAGGCTGAATAAAAGCAGATGGTGGTGAGGAGACACTTTCTGCATTTGCATCACTTTTCCTGCTCTTCTTGCCTGTGGTAGCAGGCTGATATGACAGCCCCTTCCTGCAGCAGAGATCTGGCCCCTGGTTCAAGCAGCCAGCCTGTCAGATGGAAGGGCTTAGTGTCATCTCAGTCCACTGGGACTTGATCCAAACCTGACCTATCCTACCTACCAGTCGTGTTGGTTCACGTGCAAAGTCAAATGCCAAGCGCCAACTGGTGCTTTGTTATTTTTGGCTGAATAAACTGGAGTGGGATGGGTTCCAGCCAACCAGTTGTAATGTTTAAACCTATCTATTTTATTTGTACCTATAAATACTGTACAGTCAGTATTTTATCAATATTAAAAATGTGTTTATGTACATATAGTTAAATATATATATATATTATACAGACACATCTATCTATATATATACACGCACACACATTGATATCTATCATGAGTGTACCAAATTTGTGTGGTGGGGGCAGAGGTCTAGAAAGCCTTGGGGGCAGGGCACTTAAGATGAGACAGGGAGGTGGAGAGCACAGTCCATGTGATACTCCCCGTGCAACTAATAAAGCATTCCTAGAGATGCACTCTATCGTGTGGTTGTCTTTGCAGAGATGATTGGGCCATGACAAGGGACAAGTTACGATGCAGTTTCAGTTCAACCTCAGGTTCAGATGTTGTGAACATTACAGAGGAACACCAGGGAAGGCCACAGTGAGAAATGGGGAAGCCTCATTCTTCTCATTGGGAGTTATTTGGGCTGCGGGGGAGGGTAGGATTCCAAGAAGCCAGGGGCTTCAGTAGAAGCCACAACCCTACCCCTGACTTTGACCACGGTCCCCTATCTGAGCAGCTCCCAAGCATGACCCTATGCATGCTAATGATAGCCCTATGGAGGAATGCCTTTGGCTATCTGCCTTTTCTTCCTCTGTTGCGCACAGCTCAAGCTGATGGATAAAGAGTTATGACCCATCTTCGGGAAGCTTGGGGACCCTGTTCTACCCGCAAGACATGGTCTCAGTGCCTCAGGGTCAAGTCCCTGATTGGCTCCATGAACCTGCAAAGAGAGCCCTCCTCAATTGACTTCCTGTAAGGAAGCACTTTTTTTGGTTCACATTGCTGTAGCCAAAAATTCCCAGCTCTGAGGGCAGCTGGAGAGAGTTATAGGCTTTCCAACCAGTCTATTGACCCTTTGATACTGGTTGAGCAGCCTGGAGAAAACAAGTTCCCTCTCTCTCTCTCTCTCTCTCTCTCTCTCTCTCTCTCGGAACCTTGGCTTCCTCTTGGGCCAAACAGGCCAGTGATCACCTTGTCACAAGTCTGACTTGGTAAATGTTCAACATGGCCCATCCCAGTCTGTACCTTTACCCAGCTTGAACAGATCAGGGTACTTGTCAAGTTCCTTTCTCTGTCACCTTCTTCCAATCTCTTCTGGGTTCAGCCATACATACATTTCATTGGCCTTTCCTCACTGCTGCTGCCTGGGGGTCTTGGCTAGACCTGGAAGAGAGTGGAGCAGAGGGCCTGTTAGCCCCTTGACTTTGGGAAAACAATGAAGGCAACCCATGTATGATGGTAGGATAGGAGATCACTCAAGCAGCTCTGGTGTTAGGCAACACTGGTATGAAGCCCAAGCCAGTACTTTTCCAGGCAGGTCCCCTGGACCTGTACTTTTCCCCTAGCTAGGGGACCTTCTGGCACAGTGCTGCCCCACTTGGTCATGGAAGGAGGCCATGGTGATGGTAACAGAGAATGAGGTTGAGCATGCTGTTCATGGGTGGCATGAAATTGACCTCCCAGGTGATGGCCACTAGGAGACAGAAAAGAGTTACAAAGGAGGCTCTTAGAAGGACCAGAGAATTCTCCTAGTCTTTCAGCTCTGGATTCTGAGGCCCTGGACCAGTTGCCTGGTGTGGCTCCTCCATGTTTGTCTTTCTGAGAGAGGTAGTACCAAGCAGGGGAGCTTCTCTGGGCCTTAGTGTTATTCCCCTGTGTAAAGCAGAGGCTTTCATTCCTCCATCCCTGCATCTCTGCCTGGCCCACCATGCAGTCTGTGAATGGACTGTCATAGCTTATAGACATGGGAGTAGATGTCATGGTGATGAGGGTCACCCAGGCTGCTCCCACACATGGCAGGCACCACCCATGGCCATTTGTAACCCTCAGTCTTGTATCTTGATCCACCTTGAGTTAGCCTTTCCCTGGTGCCAGAGAATTTTCATCTTCAAATTTCCAACCCATATACTTCCCTGGACCCACTACTTCAATGAAACCAGACTGTGGGTGAATCCCACATGGGAACTGGACAATCAATCTGTGAGCATCAGTTTGTTATTTTCTATAGTCTCCAGTGCCCTGTTGCCAGAGTGGCTGAGGGTACATGGTAGACAAACCCAGACAAGATCTATCATCACCAGGTTCTGTGACTTTAAGTGGCATATGAAACCTTTCTGATTTTGTTTTCCTCACAGAAGACAAGGCTAATGATTGTTTGTGTCTTGTAAGGTTGTTGTCATAGTTAAGTAAACCAATGAATGTGAATATGGCTACACAGTGCCTCGGACATGGCAGACACAAATAAATCATAGTCTCCCCTGCCCCGCCTCCTCCCTGCCAGTCAGCCTCTGTGGAGAGCTTGGGCCTGGGTGTGTGGCTGGGTGGGGGTGGGTTACATATGCATATGATTTCCTGACTTTCACCAATACCCCACCTACCCTTTTGACTCTCAGACCCCCACAACCTCGGCTTTCACCATTCTGGGCACACCCATCTCTTCACCAGGCTCTAAATATCCTGGTGATCTCTTTGTATCCTAACCACTGATTGGTTTTCACCCTCCTTCCTCCTGAAGAATTTGGCCCCATGGGCTGATCTTCTTGCTTATCCTTCCATGCCCTCCTTTCTTACCCTGTTCTCTCTGTATCACCTTGTTCATTAGGGACCTCGCTAACATCCATTGTTTCAGTTTACACCTCTGTACAGATGCCCCTACCATCATGACTGAGAGCTCCATCACTTCTTTTGGTTCTGGCCAGTATTTCCCACTGTATAAATGGATCTTCCCACCTGGAGGCCCCACCTGCACATGAAACATAACAGGCTCAAGCCAAACTCACCATCTTTCCACACACAGTCTGCTCCCTGCTTCCTGCTGTGTCTCAACTTGTGGTGCTGTCTCTTTCTGGCTGCCCAGCTCGGATCCCCACATCAGCCATGATCCCTCCTTCTTTCTCAACCAATGCATCCATCCATCCATTCAAATTCTCATCCATTCTGCTATTCGACATGTAGTTGTGGAATGTCAGTTTTTTGCCAGACTCTGCTGAAGCACACAGAATACATCAGTTAGCAAGACTGATAAGATTCTCACTTGCCTTTCGTGCACATTGTAGTAGATGGATGGGTGGAGGGAGGTGGACAAGATAACTTCAGCTATGATAATGGTGATGAAGGCATTAAAACCTGCTGAGGTAGTAGTGACTGAGCACTTACTCCAATAGGGTGGTCACAGAAGGCCTTTTTGAGCAGGTGATATGGAAGCCAAGACCTGAGGAGAAGGAATGGGCCATGCAAAGATTTAGGGTAAAGAGTTATGGGCAGAAGAAATACTGAGCAAGTACCATGACTTTAGGGTGGAGACAGAGTTGACATTTCCAGGTCAGGGTGGCAGGGGTGCAGGGAGTGGGGGAAAATGGGAGAAGGTGGGATCAAAGACGTAGGGCCAGATCATGTGGGCCTAATGAGGAAGTAGCCACATCTGGTTGAGTCTTGCTGCATGGCATTCCCCCTTCCAGCCCCTGCCCCAGTGTCTGCAACAACCCAGTTCACTGTGCATTTCTTTCTACCTGGATATTCAGCAGAGGTCCTTACCTCTGTCTCTCCTCTTGCACCCTTTTCTACCTATACCCAGTACCAGGTTAATCTTTCTAAAGTCGAGTGTCTTTCTGACTCAAAAACTGTCAATGCTTCCACTTTCCCTCCCCCTCCAGTTGACTACTAAACTATGGCATTCAGGACCCCACAATGCAGCCTTGATCTGTCCACCAAGTTTCTTCCCCCTTCACTTCTGTTCTCCAGCCATGTCCTGGGCATGCTCCTTTAGTTCCTTTACATAGGACTATCTTGGACTCAGTAGACCCAGGTTCAAGTCTCATCTCTGCCAGTTCTTAGCTGGGGGCTGTGGACAAATTATTTAATCTTTCGGGGCTCTAGTTTCCCTATACATAACTAAAATGAGGTTCAGAAAGATGTGTGAATTACTTAGCAAGGTAGGTTGATTATTGCAAGGTATTCTCACCCTCCAACCTCACCAGTCTGGCAACACTCAGGCCCAATATGTCTCTACAATAAAGTCATTCCCAGAACTTCAGCAAGGTTTATTCTGTCCCTCCTCTGAGTTGTCATTGCCCTTTGCATCTAAGACCTCCATCTTGCTGATGCCTCATCTTAGGATTCTTTGGGCATCAGTCACATTGCCAGTATCCCCATTAGTTTGGGAGCACCTGGGATCCAGATCCTGGTGAGATTCATCTCTGAGTCCTTCATAGTGCCCAGCTTGAGGAAGCTGGGAGGTCCAGGGAAGGCATCTGGAGACACAGAAGTGGGATCAAGTCCTGGTTCTGCCACTTGTTAGCAGTGTGAACTTGACTCTCTGAGCCTCATCTGTAAAATGGGTTCAAGAATGCCTACCTCTCTAGGGTGTTGCAGGGAACCCACATATCCAGTACAGTGCCCAGTATAGTCCTAGGCAGAAAGGGACCACTTCCCTGTGTTTACTGTGTAGGCTCCTTTACTCTAAGGCCTTGCTGTCCAAGTCCCATCCCCCGCAACTTGGTTTGCCCTCTTCTATCCTCTCTGTTTACACCCTTCCAGGCTCAGCTAGCCTCCCCCAACCAGCCTGCCTCTGAGCTCATGAAGTATTTTTTGAGTGAAGTTTTATCACATAAAACTGACCTCAAATGTACAAACTCATCTCTTCGTCTAGGTTATGACATCCAGGACAGGGGCTAAGTGAGAGGTGTCTCTGTAGTTCCAGTGGCCAGCACTGGGTCTGGTCTAGAAGAGCCAGCATCAGGGAGCTTAGCGAGTGTGTGCTGAATGCAATTGAATGTTTGTGTGTAGGAGCAGGGAGACATGAAAGAACATGAAATTGGGGTTGTGGGAATGGGAAGGGGCCCTGGAGCTCGAAGGAACCTGGGGAAGGTTGAGTAAGGATGGCAACAAACTTCCTCCACCCAGGAGGAAGCACATGGATACTGATTGCTGACTCTATACCAGGCCCACACAGGATATCCTTTAACTTCAAAAGTCCCCTGTGCATTGTTATCGTCCCATTTTCCTGGATGGAGATCTGAGAGTCTGAGAGGCAAGGAGACTTACCCTGGAGTGCACAGCAAGCAAGTGGCTCAGCTGGGACTTCTGCCCAGACTCCCAAGGTTGTCTTCTTCCCACTACCCCCTGAGAGTGAAGTGAGAGGATGCTCCCACCTCTTGCTGGTCGTGTCAGTGTGTCTGCTAGAATGGTGGAGAGGGACCCGGGAGTGGTCACAAGCATGAGAGCTATTGAACAAGGGGGGAAAAGCATTTGAGGAAAGCTGAAACCAGAATGGAGGGCAGAGGGGTAGGGCTGCAGGGATTGCACACTAGTCCTGGAAGTTACTTTCCTCTGCCCCAGGCCACCTCCACAGGCTGCTGGGGGTTGGTCTGCCTGCCCCTAGGATTCCTGCCCTGCCCGAGAAGGGCCACAGGGTGGCCTTGGGCTGCTGCAGCCTCTAGACAGGTGGATGTTATCTCAAGCTAATGGAAAAGGCCTGGGATTGAGCAGAGACTGGGGCAGCATATGAACTTTCAAGGCCCTGCCTACTTTTGTCTTCATAGGCCCTTCCTTCCTAAGCAATATTTTAAAATTGCATTGATATAAAGATAAATATTGTCTGGGCTGGACTAATCATTATAAATATATTCATTGGCATTATATTCATTTTTCTCTTCTGATAATAAAATAAAGTTAAATCTTTTTCGTGGGCCCTAGATGCTAGGCCTACAAAACTAATAACAAGCTGGACCTGGCAGAGGGTAACACAGAAGCTATAAATGAGTAAAAACACCTCTGCTCAGGGGGAGAGAGGTCCTGAGGCCTGCACAGCTGGGTGTCCATTTCTACATTTCCCTTTGGGCGCATTGAACAAGAATGTAGACACCCCTTATCATTTCCCAGCTCTGCCCCAGCTATACTTCCTAGTCCAGAGAGGCAAGCAAGTTCCTGTCAGAGCCTCTAACTGGTTTCTATGACCTTAGACAAACTCCTTGCTGTCAGATGACAGTGATTTATGGCCCCAAGCTCCTGAATGGAAGGCAGGGCCCCCAGCTCCCAGCTTCTCCTCTGAGGGGCCGGGGAAGAACTGAGCCTGGCCTAAGACTGGCCTCCTTCCAACAAGCTCCCCCAGGGGGTGGAGTTCAGCTGAACCAGTGGCTCCAGCTTGTCCCTGGAGTGGGACATGTTGTCCAGGTCACAGAAAAACATCAGCATAAACAAGCACTGATTGTGTAGTCAGAGGAAATGGCCATGTCCTGGCCTGTGACAGCTTTGTGAGGAGGGGAAGCAGAGTTGAGGGGAGACAAAGATGGGAGATGAAGGGGCAGGGTGCTGAGAAGGGAGACAGGGCCTTGCCCAGGGCAAGGAGGGGGAGTCACAGAAATGAAACCCAGCCCGTCTTCAGTGTAGTTGACACAGTTTGCCTATTTTCTCATTAGATGCTCACAAAACCTCTGGTGGCTCAGATGGTAGAGAATCTGCCTGCAATGAGGGAGACCTGGGTTTGATCCCTGGGTTGGGAAAATCCCCCAGAGGAGGGCACGGCAACCCACTCCACTATTCTTGCCTGGATAATCCCATGGACACAGGGGCCTAGCAGACTGTAGTCCATAGGGTTGCACAGAGTCAGACATGACTGAAACAACATAGCACGCATGTAGGGATGGATCTGGAGCAGAGGCTTGCCCCTACATGCCCAGAGGGAGATTTTTCATTTAATTCTTTAGGAATATCGAGAGGAGAAAGCCAGGAGCTTGGGGCTCAGCCATGGTGTGAACACCTAGCAAGACAGGCAAAGTCTTAAAAAGATGCAGCTGGGCTACAAAATGTAAGTGATGCATTGGTCTAGGACTTGGCATTGAAAATCTACAGTTTTACTACCGATATACTGGTGAGTCCCAGTGTCCTCTGCCAGCCTCTGTCCCCTTCCCTCCCACCAGCTCTCACCCCAGGCCACCTGAGTCCTGAGGTCTTGTGTGGATGGGAGTGTCCAGGCCTAGCCAACAAGTGTTAGCCCTGGAGTTACGGGTTTTAGTGGAAACAGGAAAGGAATGTGGTAGAGAAAAGCCATCAGAGAGCTTTGGAGCTGCACTAGCCCACCACATGGCAGCCTTTCCAGGAAAGGGAAGCAGAACCACAGTAGCTGCCTTCAGTCTAACCCAGTTCTTCTCAATGGAAGGCAATCTTGCCTCCCAGGGGACATTTGACAATATCTGGAAATGCTTTTGATTGTCACAACTAGGGGGTGGGAGGGAGGGGCATGTGCTAGTGGCACACGGAATGGCAGAGAGGCCAGGGATGCTGCTGCTTAGAACACAGGACAGGCTCCATAACAAAGAATTTCCCCACCCCCAAACATCTATAGTGCCAGGGCTAAGAACCCCTGGTCTAACCCAAAGCCTTCCAGCTGTGATTGGGGTTAACTGGCCAAGACCAAAGTCTGGAGATCAAGAATGAGAAGGTAAAGGGGGAAGAAAAGAAGGGCTACAGGGAACTGACAGTACCACATAGCCCTGCTCTCGGAGCTCTGAAGGAGCAGCCCTCACAGCCACTGCAGCTTGGGCAGCTGGGTGCAGAGAGAAGTAGCAGGATGTAAGGAGAGAATTGTCAAGCTGGTGCCTTGGCAGTGGCAAGCAAATAGACAAGATTGAGTGCCCTCTAGGAGCTCAACACTCCACCAGACACCCAGGGAGGGACAGTACCTAAGAGTCATCTCTCACAGCCACACAATCCTTTACATCCAACTACGCATTGCTCTTGGAGAAGGCAATGGCACCCCACTCCAGTACTCTTGCCTGGAAAATCCCATGGACAGAGGAGCCTGGTAGGCTGTAGTCCATGGGGTCGCTAAGAGTTGGACACAGCTGAGCGACTTCACTTTCACTTTTCACTTTCATGCATTGGAGAAGGAAATGGCAATCCCCTCCAGTGTTCTTGCCTGGAGAATCCCAGGGACGGGGGAGCCTGGTGGGCTGCCGTCTGTGGGGTCGCACAGAGTCGGACATGACTGAAGTGACTTAGCAGCAGCAGCAGCATTGCTCTGTCCACTGGCTTCTGTGGTTCTCATCAGTGCTTCAGCGATAGGCAGGATGAAGGTGCTTCTGTCTGCTCTGGGGTAGTAGAAAAAACCCTACTCCATGAGTCAGGAGCCATGAAGTTGTGGGGGGTCTCGACTCAACTCTTTTGCTTCTCAACTATGTGACCCTGAGCAAGACCTCCACAACCAGCTCTTTTTCTAAGCTCACAGGATCTAGGAGGCTGAACCAGGGTATGCCCTCCACACTCTCCATCAGAGGGTAGATGTGGGGCCTTCTGGGCTCCTGTTCCCTGAGAAGAAGCCCCTGGCCCTCTCCTGGGTATGGGTAGGCCTATGCATATACACATGTGCCCATGGACATGTGTGTTGCACACACATACTCATGTGTGCACACAGTCCAGACCCTTTGTTCCGTGGCTCAAGCAAATGTGAAGAGAAGAATGGATAGGATCAAGTACTTACAGAAAGCAAGGATCTTAGCCCCAGGATGGTTTCAGAAGCAGCTGGGTGAGCTTACTGCTATCCAGACTTCTGCAAGGAAGTGAACCTCAGCAAGGGGGTGCAGCAGGTGGCTGTTGCTGAGGCAGGAAGCCCAGCTCTCAGGTGGGGTATAGTCAGAAGCATGGCCTCCAGTCAGCCTTCTTGGACTGCAGCCCTCCTCCTAGACAGCCTCCAGGAAAGTGTCACAGAGTTGCCCTGACAACATGGCCAAGAAGTTTGTAAACATCTGAGATGATGTCTCTTTCCGAGTGGGGTTCTTGCCAAGACCTCAGCTTTGTGCTATCCTGGTTTGCCTACACACAGGGGGTGAAAACCAGCAACCAATGTATGGAGATGTCTCTCCGTGTCATTGTTCATGGGATGCTCAGGCTGTGCAGCCAAGGTTAAAAAGCAAATAAGTGCCACCAGGGTAAGAGACCAGTGCATGATTCCAGGTTGCTGACAACAGGGGACAGGCACGCCAGGTTTTACTTATAGCAAGAGAGAGAGGAGAAAGAGTTCTCAAGGTTCAGTCCCTTGCAGAGTGTGGGTCCCCCAGGGCTGGAGGATCTGTTTTGAAGCATGACTACAGGTGCTACACTTCATGGTGCAGCAGAAGAACCCCATTCTTCCCCTCCCCGCCTCCAGGGGCTGAAATACAGAAAGTTGGGGGCATACTTGACTGTCACTGATGTCAGGGATTAAGCAGAACAAAGGAAAGTACATAAAGCCTGGAATGGAGAGAGAGTCCCTCACAAGGCTGTAAGCTGAGAACAGCATTCCAGGCACAAGACCCAGTGCGGGTAGGGGGTGGACAGCTGCAGGAGACTGCCTTTCCCAACATTCACTGAGCCTTTTCTTATCTCCCCTCCATCTTGCTCCCATCCCCAGAAGGACAGAAACCTACTCATAGCCACTAGGGCAAAGTCCTGAAAAAACCAGGGAAGGGGTGCCAAAGAGGGCCCAAAAGCCAGAGCAGACCACGGGCAAGAGCAGGGCTGGGTTTAGGGCTTACGTGGGCAGCAGGTGTGCTGGAGGGCACATGAGGGCTGGCTTGAGTGGAAACATGTGTGGGCTGCAGCCTTATTGGATGCCAATAAGCCAAGAGCCATCGACCATTTCTAGAAAAGCTGCATAGAGCATCTTATATAATGTTCTGTTCTTCTATTTCAAATCCATTAGCTTGGCACATAGAAACTGGGGCACTACAAGGGCTTCCTGACCAAAGCTTTCATATACTTGCTTTTGCTCTCTCATTCCCTCTCTCTACTCCTCTTAAGCTCTCTTTCTCCTTTCTCTATTGCTCTTTCTGTCCCATCTCTCCATCTAGCATTCATCAGGACGGCTCTGGGCCCAGAGTTGAATAAAGCCCAGACTGCCTACAAGGAGTTCAAAATCCCATGCAGGAGGCAAATATGGAAATTGTTCAATACATGGCAATAACTCACAAGTCAGACATAGGCACAGCCTGGAGAGTAAAGGATGAAGAGTGGGTGGGGAAAGCCAGAGTAGGTTTCAGAGAGGAGGCACAGTCTAAATGTCTTCAAAGGTGAGTATGAGTTAGGTGACAATGGGAAGGCCAAGGAAGGCATTCCAGTTGAGGGGACAGCATGAGTAAAGACAAGGGAACTGGAGGTGTAAGCAAGCACCAGATTGTAAATGGCATTCAGAGCCAGTGTTTCTCAAACTGGATTCTGCTGAGTGCTATGTCCTATGAGAAATATGGGATAGATGACATACATATTAGCATAGTACAGATGCTGATCTGCTCTATAATAAAGAATGAAGCATTTTCCTAACATATTTGCCCTTGAAACCCTTTTTGTCTCCAGATCCCAATGATCATCCCAAGCCACATAATTTGAGGACTGCTGCCATAGACTCAAGGGAACAAGCAGAGGGTTTTAGGTTGCGAGTGACAAGATTGGGCCTGTTTTTTGGAAGGCTCACTCTGGATGCTTGTGTGGGTTGTGGACATGAGAGGGCAAGAAGAGCTGCAGGGAGATCAGGGGAGATAGCTGTAATCATGAAGGCAGGAGAATTAAGAGTCCCACTCATAGCAAAGGTACAGCAGGGATGGTTCATGACATCAGAGCCAGCCTCGTCTTTGAATTGGGCCCAGTCCATGCACCCTGAAGCTTGCCCACAGCCCAGGACTGAGCCCTCATGGTCAGCCAGGCCCACTTCAAGTCTGCCTGTACTCTCCCTGACCAGTCCTACTCCACCTTTCCAGCCTCAGTTCCTCCAGACTGCCTAGGATGCCAGTGTGCTGACAGTTGAGGAGGTTGGGTTTCTGGCTTCTCTCCATCTTAAAATCTTGAAAGACTGGGTTCCCACAACACCCACAGTCCTCAAATCCATTTCTCCCTAATGGAATTTGTAGTATGAATACAACTGGCCCCAGGCTTCCTTCTCTTTTATGAAACATTTTATGATCTCCCACTAGAGGGATTATTTTGGGAAGGCTAGCTGAACAGTGAGGATGGAGGTACAAATAGTAGCTCATCTTTCCATGGATTAACCTCAGTTCCACACCCTGGTAAAGTGTGGAAACACTCTAATGGGCTATTGCTGTAGGCAATAGCAATGGGCACCTTTCTCCACATGGACACACACTGCATACACTGAACAAGGCCCCCAGCCTACAGGTGCCTGGACTGGCCCAATGTTCACAAAAAGAACATGTAGCCAGTGACACTCATATACTCATTCAGAGACTCAGACACACACACACACACACACACACACACACACACACACAACATCTTGACCTAATTGCTTATATGAATTCATTTGGACACCAGGAATATTTTGTTCTGACTGTTTTAATGGGATGGATTTGACACAGATGTTTTTATAAGGCCTAAAATTAAAGCATTAAATTTTCACCTTAAAAATGGTGATTATTATCAAGTTCTATTTGAATAGGACATCCCAAGTTAGATCCTGTAATTTGGTAATGGTAGTGAATAATTCTTTTACAACTCTAGTTTAAAAGTTAAAAAATGAATGTAGTAAGTATAATCATAGCTAGTTGTTATCCATAAGTTATTATTAGCTTAAAATAAAGTGTAACAATTTTAAGATAGTTTATGTATGCCTCATGGTAACTGTAAGAAGAAAACCTCTACAGATTTTTACATAAAAAAGACACTTAACAGAAGCACATGATAAAGAATTCAAAGCATACTGATACCAAAATACATCAAAACATGAAAAAGAGATAGCAGAACAAGAAATAAGGGACAGCATATCTTCAAAACAACCAGAAAACAATGAATAAAATAACAGTAAGTTCTTAAAAAATTATAATGATAAGTCCTTACCTATCAATAATTACTTTAAATATAAATGGATTAAATTCTCCAATCAAAGGACATAGAATGGCTAAATAGATTAAAAAAAAACAAGATCCAATGATATGCTGCCTACAAGAAATTTGCTTTAGCCTTAAAGATGCAAATAGACATAGTGAATGGATGGAAAAAGTCACTTCAAATAAATGGTAGTTTAAAAAAATCAAGGTATCTATAATTATACCAGACAAAATAGGTTTTAAACTAAAGATAGTAAAAGGAGACAAATAAAGTCATGACAAAATGATAAAGGGGTCAAATTCATCAAGAAGATGTAATAATTATAAATATTTATGTGCCTCATATCAAAGCATCTAAATATATAAAACAAAAACTAACAGAGCTAAAAGGAGAAATAAACAGCAATATAACAATGATTGGGGACTTTAATACCCTGCTCTCAACAATGGATAGATCTTCCAGATAGACAATCAATAAGGAAAAAGCAGATTTGAGCAGCACTATAGACAAAATTTATCTAGCATACATATATAGAAAATTCTATCCAGCCACATCAGAATGCATTCTTCTCAAGTGCTCACAGAAAATTTTCAAGGAAAAGCCATATATTAGGCCACAAAACCACTCTTAACAAGTTCAAGAAAATTGAAATCATACCAACTATCTTCTCTGACCACAATGGAATGAAACTAGAAACTAATAAGAGGAAAACTGGAAAATTCATGAATACATGGAAATTAAACAACAGCCTCCTGAACAACAAAGAGATAAAAAGAAGAAATTAAAGCAGATATGAAGGACTCTCTTGAGATGTATGGAAATTGCAACACAACAGACCTGAATTTATGGGATGCAGTAAAAACAATTCTGAAAGGGATGTTCATAGCATTAAACATCTACATTAAGAAACAAGAAGGATTCCATAAGCAACCTAACACTACACCTTAAGGAACTAGAAAAATAAAAGCAAACTGAGCCAGAAGTTAGCAGGAGAAAGGAACTGATATATATGAGAGAAGAAATAAATAAAAGAGGGAACAGAAAAGATCAACCAAACTGAGTTGATTCTTTGAAAAGAAAAAGTTGACAAGCCATTAGCTAAACTAATCAAGGAAAAAGGGGATAGGACCCAAATCAACAAAATTATAAATAAAAAGGAGACATTACAACTAATACTACAGAAATACAAAGGATCATAGGAGGCTGCTGTGAACAGCAATATGCCAATAAACTAGTCAACCTAAAGGAAATGGAAAAAGTTTTAAAAATATATAACTTACCAAGATTGAATAAGAACGAACTAGAAAATTTCAATAGACTAATTACTAGTAAGGGGATTAAATCTGTAATAAAAAATCTCCCAATGAAGAAAAAAAGCCCAGGATTAAATGGCTTCATTGGTGAATTTTACCAAACAATTAAAGAAGAATTAATACCAACCCTTTTCAGTCAGTCAGTCCTTAACCCTAACCCTAACCCTTTTCAAAATTTCCCAAAAAAACAAAAAGGAAGAAATATTCCCAAAATCCTTTTACAAGGCCAGCATTATCCTGATACCAAAACCAGAAAAGGATACTACTAGGAAAGAAAACTATAGGCCAATACCTCTGATGAATATAGATGCAAAACTTCTCAATAAAATACTAGCAAACCAAATTCAGCAACACATCAAAGGATCATGCACCATGATCAAGTGGGATTTATCCTTGGGATGCAAGAATGGCTCAACATACACAAATCAATAAATGTGATACATCATGTTAATAGAATGAAATAATCATATGATCATCTCAAGATGCAGAAAAAGCATTTGACAAAATCCAACATGTATTCATAATAAAAATCTTTAACAAATTAAGCATAGAAGGAGTGTATCTCAACATAATAAAGGCTGTACATGAAAAGCTTGCAGAGCTTCCCAGGTAGCACTAGTGGTAAAGATCCCACCTGCTAATGCAAGAGACGTAAAAGACACAGGTTTGATCCCTGGGTCAGGAAGATCCCCTGAAGAAGGGCATGGAAGCCCACTCTAGTGCCCTTGCCTGGAGAATCCCATAGACAGAAGAGCCTGGAGGGCTACAGTTCATAGGGTCACAAAGAATTGGATACGACTGAAGTGACTCAGCATGCACGCACATATGAAAAGCCCATAGCTAACATTCTACTAAATGGTAAAAGGTTGACAGCTTTTCCTCTAGGATCAAGAACAAGAAAAAAAAAAAAAAGAACAGGATAAGTGTGTTCACTCTCACCACTCAATTCAACATATATTCAACATAATGCAAGAAGTCTTATCTAGAGTAATTAGGCAAAAAAGAAATAAAAGTTATTAGGATTGTGTAAGAAGAAGCAAAATTGTGTTTATTTGCAGATGACATAATTTTATATTTAGAAAATCCTAAAGACTCACCAAAAAAAAAAAAAACCCATTAGATTGAATCAATGGATTCAATAACCCTGCAGGATAAAAAATTAACATCAGTAGCATTTCTATACAAAACACATTTTCTGAAAAAGAAGTTGATTTCATTTGCAATAACATTGAAAACAATAAAATACTTAGGAATAAATTTAACCAGGAAAGTGAAAGATCACTACTCTGAAAACTGTAAGACATTTGATGAAAGAAACTGAAGAAGACACAAATAAATGGGAGAGTATCCCAGGTTCATGGATTGGAAGAACCAATGTTGTTAAAATGTCAATACTACCAAAAAACAAATGTTGATACTACCTAACTGCCAAAAAAAACCTATAGATTCATAGCTTATTTATCAAGATTCCAATGACACTATTTATAGAAGTAGAAAAAAAACACTCCTAAAATTTATATGGAACCACAAAAGACCCTGAACAGCTGAAGAAATCCTGAAAAAGAACACAGTTAGAGTCATCATATTTCCTGGTTTCAGGTTGTGCTATAAAGCTATAATCCTCAAAATATTATAGCACTGGTATAAAATTTCAGCTTCTTCGGCATTAGTGGTTGGGGCATAGACTTGGATTACTGTGATATTGAATGGTTTGCCTTGGAAATGAACTGAGATAATTCAGTAGTTTTTGAGATTGCACCCAAGTAGTGCATTTTGGGAACTTTTGTTGACTCTGAGGGATACTCCAATTCTTCTAAGGGATCCTTGCCTACAGTAGTAAATGTAATGGTCATTTGAATTAAATTCGCCCATTCCCTTCCATTTTTGTTCATTGATTCCTAAAATGTCAAGGTTCAATCTTGCCATCTCCTGTTTGACCACTTCTAATTTACCTTGATTCGTGGACCTAACATTCCAGTTTCCTATGCAATATTGTTCTTTACAGCATCAGACTGTACGTTCACCACCAGACACATCCACAACTGGGCATTGTTTCTGCTTTGGCTTGGTCTCTTCATTCTTTCTGGAGCTGTTTCTCTGCTCTTCTCTAGTAGCATATTGGGCACGTACCGACCTGGAGGGTTCATCTTCCAGTGTCATATCTTTTTGCTTTTTCATACTGTTCATGGGGTTCTTAAGGCAAGAATATTGAAGTGATTTGCCATTCCCTCCTCCAGTGGAACATGTTTCATCAGAACTCTCCACCATGACCTGTCCATCTTGTCTATTTGTGCTTCATTGACTGTGCTAAAGCCTTTGACTGTGTGGATCACAACAAACTATGGAAAATTCTTAAACAGATGGGAATACCAGACTACCTTACCTGCCTCCTAAGAAACCTGTATGCAGGTCAAAAGTAGCAGTCAAAACTGGAAATGGAACAACGAACTGATTCAAAATTGGGAAAGGAATATGTTAAAGCTGTATATTGTTACTCTGCTTATTTAACTTATATGCAGAGTACATCATGCAAGATGCCAGGCTGGATGAAGTTCAAGCTGGAATCAAGATTGCCGGGAGAAATATCTATAACTTCAGATATGCAGATGACACCAACCTAGTGGCAGATAGTGAAGAGGAACTAAAGAGCCACTTGATGAAGGTGAAAGAAGAGAGTGAAAAGCTGGTTTAAAACTCAACATTTGAAAAACTAAGACCTCACTTTATGGCAAATAGATGAGGAAAAAGTGGAAACAGTGACAGATTTTATTTTCTTGGGCTTCAAAATCACTGCAGACAGTGACTGTAGCCATGAAATTAAGATGCTTGCTCCTTGGAAGAAAAGCTATGACAAACCTAGACAGCATACTAAAAAGCAGAGACATTACTTTGCTGACAAAGGTCCATATAGTCAAAGCTATGGTGTTTCCAGTAGTCATGTATGGATGTGAAAATTGGATCATAAAGAAGGCTGAGCACTGAAAAATTGATGCTTTCGAACTATGGTGCTGGAGAAGACTCTTGAGGGTCCCTTGGACTGCAAGGAGATCAAACCAGTCCATCCTAAAGGAAATCAACCCTTAATATTCATTGGAAGTACTGATACTGAAGCTGAAGCTCCAATACTTTGGCCACCTGATGTGAAGAGCCGACTCACTGGAAAAGACCCTGATGTTGGGGAAAACTGAAGGCAGGAGAAGGGGGTGACAGAGGATGAGATGGTTTGATGGCATCATCAACTCAATGGACATGAGTTTGAACAAGCTCCAGGAGATGGTGAAGGACAGGGAAGTCTGGTGTGTTGGAGTCCATGGGGTCACAAAAAGTCGGACACAACTGTGCAACTGAACAAAAACATGAGATAATGGATGCTAGCTGAACCTATTGTGGAAAACATTTCACAATATAATTAAATCACACCATAAGCTGTATACCTTAAACTTATAAAGTGATGTATGTCAATTATTTCTCAGTAAAACTGAAAAAAATTGGAAATCATAAAATATGCATTATGGATGTATTTTATGCACACCAAAAAAGATGCATCAGTTCAGTTCAGTTCAGTCTCTCAGTCGTGTATGATTCTTTGCAACCCCATGAACCGCAGCATGCCAGGCCTCCCTGTCCATCACCAACTCCCAGAGTCTACCCAAACCCATGTCCATCGAGTCGGTGATGCCATCCAAACATCTCATCCTCTGTCATCCTTTCTCCTCCTGCCCTTAATCTTTCCCAGCATCAGGGTCTTTTCAAATGAGTCAGCTCTTCACATCAGGTTACCGAAGTATTGGAGTTTCAGCTTCAACATCAGTCCTTCCAATGAATACCCAGGACTGATCTTCTTTAGGATAGACTGGTTGGATCTCCTTGCAGTCTGAGGGACTCTCAAAAGTCTTCTCCAACACCACAGTTCAAAAGCATCAATTCTTCAGCACTCACCTTTCTTTACAGTCCAACTCTCACATCCATACATGACTACTGGAAAAACCATAGCTTTGACTGGACAGACCTTTGTTGGCAAAGTAATGTCTCTGCTTTTTAATATGCTGTCTAGGTTGGTCATAACTTTCCTTCCAAGGAGTAAGCGTCTTTTAATTTCATGGCGGCAATCACCATCTGCAGTGATTTTGGAGCCCAGAAAAATAAAGTCAGCCATTGTTTCCACTGTTTCCCCATCTATTTGCCATGAAGTGATGGGACCAGATGCCATGATCTTAGTTTTCTGAATGTTGAGCTTTAAGCCAACTTTTTCACTCTCCTCTTTCACTTTCATCAAGAGACTCTTTAATTCTGCTTCACGTTCTGCCATAAAGGTGGTGTCATCTGCATATCTGAGGTTATTGATATTTCTCCCTGCCATCTTGATTCTAGCTTGTGATTCTTCCAGCCCAGTGTTTCTCATGATGTACTCTGCATATAAGTTAAATAAGCAGGGTAACAATATACAGCCTTGATGTACTCCTTTTCCTATTTGGAACCAGTCTGTTGTTCCATGTCTAGTTCTAACTGTTGCTTCCTGAGCTGCATACAGGTTTCTCAAGAGGCAAGTCAGGTGGTCTGGTATTCCCATCTCTTTCAGAATTTTCCACAGTTTATTGTGATCCACACAGTAAAAGGCTTTGGCATAGTCAATAAAGCAGAAATAGATGTTTTTCTGAAACTGTCTTGCTTCAAGTAAAAGTCTTGGCCCTGCACTATAGAAATAGCAATAAATGCACATTAATGCTTTACTAGAAAAAATAGAAAAGGGAATTCCCGAACTTACCCACTTCACCTCACTTTATTGGTGACCGTAGCTGTGATGGAGATTGATGAAGGAATTCAGGAGTGAAGGGAGGATCAGGGATGTCAGAAGAGTCCATTTACTGATGATAAAAACAGTGCTTTTTTGTCGTAAACCAGCAGCTGTCTGGGCATAATGTGTTCAATGGCTCCAGCAGAATGTTCCTCAAAATGTGTGTTAAAATGTGCTAAAAAAAAAAAAAAAAAAAAAAAAAAAAAAAAAACTAAAACTAAAAATAGTTACTATATGAACTGGCAAGCCCACTCCTTGCTCTCATATACCTTTCTAGCCATATGAAGCTGGAAAAGATGAAAACTTTAATTCAAAAAGATACTTGCATCCTTATTTAGATTTTAAAAGTATCTTTGATATTAATCTCTCATTTTGATATTGATTTCTGATTTAAATGCTTTGTTCTCTGCAATCACCCTCTGTGTTTTTTCATTCTTTTAACTTTATTGAGGCTTTCAATAGCTAAGTCAAAGATCTCTCTTGATAAATGTCACATTGCACTTGAAATTATGTGGGTTATTTTCAAATATCTTTTGCTATTGATTTGTAACATAATTCCCCAGTGATAAGAGAACCAACTTAGGATTTCAGTACCTTTAGATTATGAAATTTTTGCACCTTGTGTTATGCCCCCGGATATGTTTCAGTGTCTCCTGGTTTATAGTCTATGGGAACTTGAATAGAATTTGTATCCTACTGCTATGTGAAATTTGTATAAATCTTAATTACATTGAGTTGGTTCATAGTGCTTTTCAGGTCTACTATATCCTTCTACTTTTCTGTCTACTCATTTTATTAATTTTTGAGAATTTGATATTGAAACTCCAACTAAAAATATGAATTTAACTACTTAAAAATAGTTACAATATATAGTGGAATTATATGTAACTTTGTTCTATATTTTTCAGTCTCCTGTAAATGTGTTATCATAGTTTCATAATTTAACAAAGAAAGAAAAAAGACACATTCATCTCAATATTCATAGCATCACCATTTTTGATAGTCAAGACATGGAAGCAACCTAAGTATCCATTGACAGATGAATGGATGTAAAAGATGAGGTATACATACAGAATGGAATACTACACAGCCGTAAATAGAACAAAATAATGCCATTTGCAGCAACATGGATGGACTTAGACATTGTCATGCAGAGTGAAGTAAGTCAGAAAGAGAAAAATTAATATCATATATCCATTATTTGTTGAATCTAAAAAAAATTACACAAATGGACTTATTTACAAAACAGAAACAGACTCACACACACAGAAAATAATGTTATGGTTACCAACAGGGAAAGGGAGACGGGATGAATTAGGAGTTTGGGATTAGAGATCATACTGTTATATTTAAAATAGATAAAAACAAGGCCCTACTTGGTATAGCAAAGGGAACTATACTCAATATCTTGTAATAACCTATAATGGAAAATAATCTGAAAAGGAATATATAATTCATATATATATGCATGTGTCTATGTGTATGTGAGTCACTTTGCTGTACAGCTGAAACTAGCACAACATTGTGAATCAACTATACTTAAGAGAAAAAAAAAGGAAAAGATATGCTGATTATGGCCATGCATGGAGATGCAGGGCAACACAAGCACGCATTCACACAGTGGCACAGAAAAACAGCTCCAGACACAAAGATACACAGGTGCACACACAGAGAGACACATACCCCTGCACAAATGCACATGAGTCTCTGACATGCATCCTTTCCTTTCTCATGTACTGGGTTATACAACCCTGGGTTGTGGTGTATCCTGTTGTGCCTCTGCTGGCATTAGATTATGTGGTGGGCACATCAGTCACAGGGCAATAGCAGAGGCAGGCCAGCTCTTATACCCCTTCAGAATGTGGATACTGGATGAACTGCTTGTCTGGGAGCTGGTGGGGCTGAAGGAGAGCTGGAGACCTGGACCTGGGCCCAGACACAGACCACCCTGTAGCCCTCACCCAGCAGTAAATCACATACGTGTTCAGTACTGATAACAGAGGTGACAAGGCTTATGTTGGATGGTGCTTTGCATGCCCCTTGCAGGGCCCATGGAATGTCCTTGTCTTCAACTACTTGCCTGTCAGGGAAGGAGGCAGCCTATCTGAGAAAGGGAAGGGAGGGGGCCTGGGCCTCTGGCCAGCTGAGGACTGTGTAGGGGAAGGAGACAGGAGGGCAGTACTTTTCAGGCTGAATGAGGTATTGGTCCAGACAGGTCCCAGATCAGGCCTTCTAAACAGACCACATTGACAGGGGACAGGGCTAGTGATATGCTTTCATCTCTCACTTGGGTGAGACCCAGCAAGATTACAGAGGAAAGGGGCTTCTACTTTCCAGAGCTTAAAAGTCTTCACAGCTGTTCTGTTACTTACAGGCCAAGCTGGCTCTACAGCTGAAGGGGATTGGCCTGGTTCATGGCACTGTCTCTCACCACAGCCCCATTCCCAGACACACGCACATACACACACACACACACACACACACACAGAGGCATCATGCCAGTCCAGCCAGAACCTTCTGTTCTGAGGGGACCTTCTGTTCTGAGGGGACTGTCGCAGGGAACTGTTCTGAGGGGACTTTCCATCCTTATTGGAACTTTGTTCAATTTCAGGCCAACTTCTGACCTTATCAGTTTTATCTTATTTCCCAGAGGCTTTTGTAGCTCCTTTTAGTCAACAGTCATAGAGTTGTTGTGAGGGTTAACTGAGGGAATATTTAGTAAATAATTAGAACAGTGCCTGGCACATAGTGAGAGTATATTTATGTGTGTTAATGAAAACTCATAGCTACTATGCATCAAGTACTTCATAGGCATTTGGCACTTTACATGTATTATTTCATTTCATCCTCACAACTAAACTCTGAGGTTGGTACTATAATTATTCCCATTTTAAAGATGAAGAAATTGAGGTCCTAAGAGATTTAAGAACCTGTCCAAAGTCATTTATGTATTAAGGGGCAGAACAGTGTTTACAATCCAGGCAGTCTGGCTCCAGAGCCTTAGTGTTTCATCTCTAGGCTATTGTGCCATGTGAGCTAGGTGTGCAACTCTGGGGCACTCACCTTCTCTGCCTTGGGATCAAAATCAAGGATTCATGAGGTTAGCCCTTCTGTGGTTCCCTCAAGCCTTCAGAATAAAATCTCAGATTTCTGACGTGGCATACCAACTATCCCACAACTGGGCCCTGCACGTGTGCCTCATCCTCCATCACTACTTTCCCTTATGTTCTTTGCTTTGGCCATGCTTGACCTCTTGCAGTTCCTGGAATGTGTCATGCTTTCATTTATTTCCTAGGCTCTGATCATGCAGGTCCTTCTGCCTGGAAAGCCCTTTCTCTTCCCTTTTCCCTGGTTAACTCTTATTCCTTACTCAGATCTCAAGTCAGAATTCATTTCCTCCTGTAAGCCTTCTTTGGTCTTCCTCCCAACCCTACTCTGGGGTACATTCCCCGTGCTTCCTTCACATGACGCTGGCCTGTTTGTGTGCCTGTCTTCTCAACTACGGATTATTAAAAGGCAGAGACTCAGTTCCTCAAATCCCCAGCACTTAGCCTGGGCCTGGTCTGATGGGAGCTCAGGCCATGCTTTTGAGCAAATGACTGGTAATATCAGCTGAACAGGGCAGAGCTGTGACTCTAGAGAAAGGGGTGCAAGCCAACCATCTGAACTGAGTCACCCACTGAAGGCAAGAGAAGACATTTTGAAAGGCTTTGTCACCCCAGCACTGGGCCATCAGAAGGCAGAAGCAGGAATGATTCTGTTATTCTGGGTGAGATGCAAGAAACAAGGTCAATACTGAGGAGAAAGATGGCAGTGAGGAAAGGGATGAAAGAAAGAAAAAGGAAAGAAATGTAAGAAAAGCATCTCCGTCTGCCAAATGTGTGCCAAATATATGAATGGTGGGTTACTATGTTGCAGACATTCCATTTGTGGGTATGTTCTCTCCTAGAAAGAAGACACGTCTGGGGTTACTGATCTGGGGAAGTGGCAGATCCAGATACAGAAACTCAAACTGCTAGAGACGGCCCTTTGGTAAGACATAACCTCTGTAGCCCTATCAGATCCATGGACGTCATGGGTGGCGCCTGCATTGTGAAGGCAGGCAGGCTAGGAGCTGGAATGGGACTGGCATGGGCCTCAGGAATAGCTTCTTTTGTAAGCCAGATAATGCAATTTTATGTCATTTCTATCCTATTATTCATGTACCTGTAGGAAAGCCTTAACTGTACTTTCTACAATGAGGATAGAGAACGAAGGAAAATGTTTTAGGTCCCCTCACAGGCCAAAAAATTAACTGGGTCCTGCCAGTGTGAGTATGAAGTCCAGGGAGACTAGATATAGCAATAATTAATGAGAGGTCCCCAAGGTGAGTCTCCCTCCTCTGCCAACCCTGAGCCATCTGGGCTTTCTTATTCTTTTTTAACAGATGCCAAGGGTAGTTTTTATAAGAAACAGAAAAGAGGGCCCAGGAAAATGAGAAAAGGGGAAGAGAGATAGAAAGATGAGAGGAACAAAGTCTTAGAAACACTTTCAGGGCTCCTAGGACCCAGATCCCTTTGAGTGTTAAATAATGTCTCTTTAGTAAGAAACAGGAAGAAATCTTAGCAATCAGAAGCAAATAACAACCTTACAAAAAAGGCTTATGCAAATAGGCTGCCTGGAAATGCTCTCCATTCACAGGTTTGTGAGTCAAGAGGCTGGACAACCTGGCCCACTCTGAGTGACAGACTTGAGCAAATCTCTGAAGACGTTGAAGGAGGGAGGGATGAAGGGAAAGATGGAGGGAGAGAGATGGGGGTGGGGGTGAATTGATTTGGAGAACAGGGTCAGAACTGCCTGCTTACCAAACCCAGTGCAGAATCATATCCTTGTAGCTGGAACTTGAATATATCTGGGCCCAACTTGAATATATCTGGATTGCTCCATGGAACCGATCATTATGGATCCACCATTGTCTTATGGCTGACTGCATCAGTAGCCCACCAAGGTGGCAGGGCAGATATTATTATTCCCATCTTTACAGACCAATGTACAGAGGCTATCAATGGACAAATGTCCAAGTGACCATAGCAGAACAGTGGTAGAGTCAGAATCTGAACCCAGGTCTCCTGATTCTAAATCCTAGGATGCCCAAGGTAGAAGGAACTCAATGTCTAGGAGGAAATGGGTGACTTGGTTTATTAGTAAGGGGTCTCTGGAGAAACAGAACCAACAGCATATATAGATAGATAGATAGATAGATAGATAGATAGATAGATAGATAGATAGATAGATAGATAGATAGATAGATAGATTTATCATAAAGAATTAGGTCACACAATTATGAAAGCTGAAAAGTCCCAAGACCTGCCATCAGCAAGGTGGAGACCCAAGAGAGCTAATGTTTAAGTCCAAAGGCCTGAGAACCAGGATGATGTAAATGCCACTCTGGAAGCTGGCAGGCTTTAGACTCAAGAAGAGCCAGTGTTACAGTTCAAGTTTGAAGGCCAGAACAGACAAGCATTTGAGCAGGAGTTCCCTCTTATTCATAGCACAGGGGAGGGGGCATGGCAGCCTTTTTGGTCTATTCAGGCCTTCAACTGATTGGATAATGCCCACCCACATTCGGGAGGCAATCTGCTTTTTACTCAGTCTGCAGATTCAAATGTTAATCTCATCCAAACACACCCTCACAGACACACCACAATAATGTTTGACCACATAGCTGGGCAACCTGTGGCCCAGTCAAGCTGACACACAAGATAAACTATTACTTCCAGGGAGAGGATGAAGCTGAGCCTATGGCTCCCTTCCTGTTGGAAGTTACTCATTGCATGGGATTTGGTAAAGTGTGTTTCTGGGGAGGTAAAAGATGAGGAGAGGGAGAGAACAAAGGAGCAGGCCTTTTGGAATGAATAAGGAAGTAGTGCATGGGTCAGATGCCAGGAGGTTAATGGGAGACCATGGAAGACCAGGCCTTTATGAGTGTGTGTACATATATAAAATGATGGGGCCACTAGGGGCTCCTGGGTTGGTGGGTTGGCTAAACGTGGTAGAATGGGCAGGAAGAATTCACCAAAATCCTCCTCATCAGCCCTGATAGACACAATCCAGCTCAACATGTACTGCAGGAGCTGGGGGAGGCAACCACAGGGAAATTGATTGATGGGGGTGCCACCTCTACTGAGGCTGGGATGAGTCAATAGAGAATCAGCCCAAGGGAAGTAAAAAGTGTATGGAGTGGTTGCATGTATGCGTATTAAGTTGCTTCAGTCAGATCTGACTCTTTCCGACCCTATGGACTATATGGCCTGCCAGGCTCCTCTGCCCACGGGATCCTCCAGGCAAGAATACTGGAGTGAGTTGTCATGACCTCCTCCGAGGGATCTTCCTGACCCAGGGACTGAATGCACTTCTCTTGCTTCTCCTGAAATGGCAGGCAGCTTCTTTACCACTAGTGCTGCTTGGGAAGCCCATGGAGTGGGTAAAGGGATGTCTGCTAGTTTCTTAGGGCTGCCATAATAATTTACCACAAGCTGAGTTGCTTAAACCAACAGAAATTTATTCTCTGTAAGACAGAAGTCTTAAACTGTTGGCATTGCCACATTCCCTTCTGAGTCTCCAGGGGTGAATTGTTCCATGTTTCTCTTCTAGCTTCTGGTCACTTGTAGGCAAGTGTTGCCATTCCTTGGCTTATTTAGCCTCATCAGTCCAATCTCTGCCTCTGCTTCCACATTGCTTTCTCCTCTGTGTATCTCTCAAAACTGCCTATGCCTTTCTCTTATAAAGATACATATTATTGTATCTAGAGCCTACCTGGATAATCCAGGGTAATCACCTCATCTCAAGATCCTTTACTTAATTAATCTGCAGAGCTCTTTTTTTCTAGTGGTTAGGACCAGATAGCTGTGGGTGGCCATTATTGAATCTTCTACAAAGGATGAAATTAAAGAAAGTAGGGAAAATCACTAGGCCATTCAAGTATGACCTAAATCAAATCCCTTTTGATTATATAGGGATGGTGACAAATAGATTCAAGGGTTAAGATCCGGTAGACAAAGTGCCTGAAGAACTATGGATGGAGGTTCATACATTTGTTATAGGAGACAGTGACCAAAACCATCCCAAAGAAAAAGAAATGCAAGAAGGCAAAGTGGTTGTCTGAGGAGGCTTTACAAATAGCTGAGGAAAGAAGAGAAGTGAAAGGCAAGGGACAAAGAAAAAGATAAACCCAACTGAATGCAGAGTTCCAAAGAATAGCAAGGAGAGATAAGAAGACTTTCTTATATGAACAATGCAAAGAAATAGAGGAAAAGAATAGAATGGGAAAGACCAGAGATCTCTTCAAGAAAATTGGAGATATCAAGAGAATATTTCATGCAAGGATGTGCACGGTAAAGTATAGAAACAGTAAGGACTTAACAGAAGCAGAAGAGATTAAGACGAGGTGGCAAAAGTACACAGAAGAATTATGCAAAAAAGGTCTTAATGACCAGATAACCCCGATGGTGTGGTCACTCACCTAGAGCCAGATATCCTGGAGTATGAAGTCAAGTGAGCTTTAGGAAGCATTACTATGAACAAAGCTAGTGGAAGTGATGGAATTCCAGCTGAGCTATTTAAAATCCTAAAAGATGATGCTGTTAAAGTGTTGCACTAAATATGCCAGCAAATTTGGAAAACTCAATTTGAAAAATTCTGACAAAATGTGGTCCACTGGAGAAGGAAATGGCAAACCACTTCAGTATTCCTGCCTTGAGAACCCCATGAACAGTATGAAAAGGCAAAAAGACAGGACACTGAAAAATGAACTCCCCAAGTCAGTGGGTGCCCAATATGCTACTGGAGGTCAGTGAAGAAATAACTCCAGAAAGAATGAAGAAATGAAGCCAAAGCAAAAACAGTACCCAGTTGTGGATGTGACTGGTGATGGAAGCAAGGTCCAATGCTGTAAAGAGCAATATTCCATAGGAACCTGGAATGTTAGGTCCATGAATCAAGACAAATTGGAAGTGGTCAACCAGGAGATGGCAAGAGTGAACAACGACATTTTAAGAATCAGCGAACTAAAATGGACTGGGATGGGTGAATTTAACTCAGATAACCATTATATCTACGACTGTGGGCAAGAATCCCTTAGAAGAAATGAAGTAGCCATCACAGTCAACAAAAGAGTCTGAAATGCAGTCTCAAAAATGACAGAATGATCTCTGTTCATTTCCAAGGCAAACCATTCAATATCATGGTAATCCAAATCTATGCCCCAACCAGTAATGCTAAAGAAGCTGATGTTGAATGGTTCTATGAAGACCAACAAGATCTTCTAAAATTAACACCCCAAAAAAGATGTCCTTTTCATTATAGGGGACTGGAATGCAAAAGTAAGAAGTCAAGAAACACCTAGAGTAACATGCAAATTTGGCCTTGGAGTACAGAATGAATCAGGGCAAAGGCTAATAGAGTTCTGCAAATAGAACGCACTGGTCATAGCAAACATCCTCTTCCAACAAGACAAGAGAAGACTCTACACATGGACATCACCAGATGGTCAATATCAAAATCAGACTGATTATATTCTTTGCAGCCGAAGATGGAGAAGCTCAGTATAGTCAGCAAAAACAAGACTGGGAGCTGACTGTGGCTCAGATCATGAACTCCTTATTGCCAAATTCAGACTTAAATTAAAGAAAGTAGGGAAAACTACTAGACCATTTGGGTATGACCTAAATCAAATCCCTAACAATTATACAGTGGAAGTGAGAAATAGATTTAAGGGACTAGATCTGATAGACGGAGTGCCTGATGAACTATGGATGGAGGTTCATGACATTGTACAGGAGACAGGGAGCAAGATCATCCCCAAGAAAAAGAAATGCAAAAAAGCAAAATGGCTGTCTAAGGAGGCCTTACAAATAGCTGTGAAAAGAAGAGAAGCCAAAAGCAAAGGAGAAGAGGAAAGATATACCCATTTGAATGCAGAGTTCCAAAGAATAGCAAGGAGAGATAAGAAAGCCTTCCTCAGCAATCAATGCAAAGAAATAGAGAAAAACAATAGAATGGGAAAAACTAGAGATCTCTTCAAGAAAATTAGAGATACCAAGGGAACATTTCATGCAAAGATTGGCTCAATAAAAGGCAGAAATGGTAGGGACCTAACAGAAGCAGAAGATATTAAGAAGAGGTGGCAAGAATACACAGAAGAACTGTACAAAAAAGATCAGAGGGATGGGATGGAGAGGGAGGCGGGAGGGGGGATAGGGAAGGGGAACACATGTAAATCCAAGGCTGATTCATGTCAATATATGGCAAAAACCACTACAATATTGTAAAGTAATTAGCCTCCAACCAATAAATGGGAAAAATAAATAAATAAATAAAAAGCATCAATTGGAAAAAAAAAAAAAAAAAGATCTTCACGACCCAGATAATCACGATGGTTTGATTACTCACCTACAGCCAGACATCCTGGAATGCGAAGTCAAGTGGACTTTAGGAAGCATCACTATGAACAAAGCTAGTTGAAGTGAAGGAATTCCAGTTGAGCTATTTCAAATCCTAAAAGATGATGCTGTGAAAGTGTTGCACTCAATATGCCAGCAAATTTGGAAATCTCAGCAGTGGCCACGGGACTGGAAAAGTCAGTTTTCATTCCAATCCCAAAGAAAGGCAATGCCAAAGAATGCTCAAACTACCACACAATTGCACTCATCTCACATGCTAGTAAAGTAATGCTCAAAATTCTTCAAGCCAGGCTTCAACAATACGTGAACCATGAACATCCAGATGTTCAAGCTGGATTTAGAAAAGGCAGAGGAACCAGAGATCAAATTGCTAACATCTGTTGGATCATCAAAAAAGCAAGAGAGTTCCAGAAAACCATCTACTTCTGCTTCATTGACTATGCCAAAGCCTTTTACTGTGTGGATCACAATAAACTGTGGAAAATTCTGAAAGAGATGGGAATACCAGACCACCTGACTTGCCTCTTGAGAAACCTGTATGCAGCTCAGGAAGCAACAGTTAGAACTAGACATGGAACAACAGACTGGTTCCCAATCGGGAAAGGAGTATGTCAAGGCTGTATATTGTCACCCTGCTTATTTAACTTATATGTAGAGTACATCATGAGAAATGCTGGGCTGGATGAAGCACAAGCTGGAATCAAGATGGCAGGGAGAAATATCAATAACCTCAGATATGCAGATGTCACCACCCTTATGGCAGAACGTGAAGCAGAATTAAAGAGTCTCTTGATGAAAGTGAAAGAGGAGAGTGAAAAAGTTGGCTTAAAGCTCAACATTCAGAAAACTAAGATCATGGCATCTGGTCCCATCACTTCATGGCAAATAGATGGGGAAACAGTGGAAACAATGGCTGACTTTATTTTTCTGGGCTCCAAAATCACTGCAGATGGTGATTGCCGCCATGAAATTAAAAGACGCTTACTCCTTGGAAGGAAAATTATGATGGACCTAGACAACATATTAAAAAGCAGAGACATTACTTTGTCAACAAAGGTCTGTCTAGTCAAAGCTATGGTTTTTCCAGTAGTCATGTATGGATGTGAGAGTTGGACTATAAAGAAAGCTGAGCACCAAATAATTGATACTTTTGAACTGTGCTGTTGGAAAAGACTCTTGAGAGTCCCTTGAACTGCAAGGAGGTCCAACCAGTCAATCCTAAAGGAAATCAGTCCTTAACGTTCATTTGAAAGACTGATGTTGAGGCTGAAACTCCAATAATTTGGCCATCTGATGCGAAGAGCTGACTCATTTGAAAAGACCCTGCCTGATGCTGGGAAAGACTCAACGTGGGAGAAGGGGGCAACAGTGGATGAGATGGTCGGATGTCATCACCCACTCAATGTACACGTGTTTGAATAAACTCCAGGAGTTGGTGATGGACAGGGAAGCCTGGCGTGCTGCAGTCCATGGGGTCACAAAGAGTCAGACCCGACTGAGCAACCGAACTGAATAGCAGTGGCCACAGGACAGGAAAAGTCAGTTTTCATTCCAAACCCAAAGAAGGGCAATGCCAAAGAATGTTCAAACTACTACATTTGCCCTTATTTCACATGCTAGTAAGGTTATGCTCAAAACCCTTCAAGTTAGGCTTCAGCAGTTTGTGAACCAGGAAATTCCAGATGTACAAGCTGGATTTAGAAAAGGCAGAGGAACTGGAGATCAAATTGCCAACATCTGATGGATCACAGAGAAAGCAAGGGAATTTCAGAAAAACATCTATTTCTGCTACACTGACTATGCTAAAGCCTTTGACTGTGTGGGAAACAACACACTATGGAACAACAAACTTCACAACAAACTATGGAAAATTCTTAAAGAGATGGGAATACCTGACCACCTTACCTGTCTCCTGAGAAATCTGTATGCCAGTTCAAGAAGCAACAGTTAGAACCAGACATGGAACAACAGACAAGTTCAATATTGGGAAAGGAGTGCAACAAGGCTGTATATTGTCACCCTGTTTATTTAACTTACATGCAGAGTACTTCGTGTGAAATGCCTGGCTGGATGACTCACAATCTGGAATCATGACTGCCAGGAGAAATATCAATAACCTCAGATATGCAGATGGCACCACTCTAATGGCAGAAAAAGAAGAGAAACTAAAGGACCTCTTTATGAGGGTGAATGAGAAAAATTAAAAAACTGGCTTACAACTCAACATTGAGAAAACTAAGATTATGGCATTCAGTCCCATCACTTCATGGCAAACAGATGGGGAAAAATTGGAAACAGTGACAGATTTTATTTCCTTGGGCTCCGTAATCACTGCGGACAGGGACTGCAGCCATGAAATTAAAAGACACTTGCTTCTTGGAAGGAAAGCTATGACAAATCTAGACAGCATATTATAACGCAGAGTCATCACTTTGCTGACAAAGTCCATATAGTCAAAGCTATGGTTTTTCCAGTTGTCGTGTATGAATGTGAGAGTTGGACCATAAAGAAGGTTGAGAGCCCCCAAATTGATTCTTTTGAATTGTCTTACTATAGAAGACTCTTGAGAGTCTCTTTGATTGCAAGTAGATCAAACCAGTCAATCCTCAAGGAAATCAACCCAGAATCTTCATTGGAAGTACTGATGCTGAAGCTGAAGCTCCAATACTTTGGCCACCTGATGCGAAGAACTGACTCACTGGAAAAGACCCTGATGCTGATTCTGGGAAAGATTGAAGGCAAAAAAAAAAAAAAAGATTAGATATCATCACTGATTCAATGGACATGAATTTGAGCAAACTCTGGGATATAGTGAAGGACAGAGGAAGCTGGCATGCTGCAGTCCATGGGGTGGCAAAGAGTCAGACAAGACTTAGTGACTTAACAACAGAGAATGAGGATATGTATCAAGATGATTTCAGGACTTACCTCCCTGTGGTTTCTTGGTTCTCTGTGGTTCTTCTCTGATCCATATGGTGGCTTCATGCTGAGTCTTGTTGCAAGATGGCTGGCACTGCTTTGGATATCTTTTTCAGTAGAACAACATCCTACAGAAGACAAGAGAGATCATCTCTTCCCATGTTGCTCTGTTATAAAGCAAGAAGATCCCAGAAGGGCCCTCCATAGGCTCCCCAAAGCATCTCACTAGTCTGAACTATGTCACATGCCCTTGGCTAAGCCAATCATAGGCCATGGGTTGATACCTGTGTGATAGGTTTAAACCAATCAGACCCATCCCTTGAAGCACATGATCATGCAGAGGGATATAGGTACTGTGAACAAAATCAAGGTTCCAATAAGAAAGAGAAAGGCATGGATGGCCCTAGTTTTCATACTTTGAATTGTATATAACCAGATAGATTAACTATGGAACACTATGTGCATCTGTAGCTGCTATTGCTTATCAAGCTAAGTTTGAAGTGTGTAGAAAATGTTTTGCTCAGACTTCAGAAGGCTATGCAATACTAGATTTAAGGAAATTACTGCTCAGATGGCATATCTCCTATTCACAGAGGGCAGCTGTGATCTATCATGATTTTTTTTATTGAAGTGAAATTCACATAATATACAATTAACCACTTTAAATGTACAATTCAGTATCATTTTATGCATTCACAGTGTTGTGCAACCACTACCTCTCTGTCATTTCAAAATTTTATCACCCCAGAAGAACACCCCATATCCATTAAATATTCACTCTTCATTCACCCTTCCCTACATTCCCTGACAACCAGCAATCTCTTTTCTGTCTCTATGGATTTGCCTATTCTGGATGTTTCATATAAAAGGAACCATAAATTATGTGACTTTTAGTCTGGCTTCTTTCTTTTAGCTTATGCTTTCAAAGTTCATCCAAGTTTCCTAGATAGATGGATAGCTCAGTGCTTCATTCCATTTTTATCTCTGAATAGTAATTCATTGTATGGATAGACCACAACTTGTTTATTCTTTTTTTTCACAACTTGTTTATTCTTTTATCTATTAATAAACATTCTAGTTGTTTCAACCTTTTGCCTCTTATGAATAGTGCTGCCATGGACATTTGTGAAAAAGTATTTATTTGAAAACTGGCTTTAACTCTTTTGGGTATATATCTAGGAGTGGAATTGCTGAGTCATATGTTAACTCTATGTTTAACTTTTTGAGGAAGCAGCAATGTGTTTTCAATAGAGGCTGCACCATTTTACATTCCCACCAATGGTGTGTACAGGGATTCCTATTTCTCCACATGCTTGTCACACGTGCTGTTTTCCTCTTTAAAAAAAAATTATAGTCATCCTAGTGGGTGGGAATTTGTATCCTACTGTGGATTTGTATTTCCTTAGTGATTTGCATTTCTTCAGTGATCGGTGGTGTTGAATGTCTTTTCCTGTGCTTGTTTGCCCTTTGTGTATCTTCTTTAGGGACGTATCTGTTCAAGTCCTTTGCCCATTTTTGAATTGGCTTATTTGACTTTTTGTCTTTGAGCTATAAGCATTCTATTTTGAGTATGAAACTGTTATCAGACATATGATTTGCAACTATTTCTCCCATTCTGTAAGATATCTGTTTATGTTTGCACTTAATGTTCTTTGAAGTGCAAAGGTGTTTAATTTTGATGAAGTCCAATTTATCTGTCTGTAGATGGACTTATTTGCCCACAGATGCCCAAGGCTTCTGACTCTGGCACATTGTAAGAGAGGCACCTGAGCCATTATGGAGTTCAGACTGGGACCCTCTGGGGTTAAGTTCGATTCTTTTTTTCTCAGTCTCACCTTATTTTTTAAAATTTAATTTATTTTTATTGGAGTATAATTGCTTTACAATGTTGTGTTAGTTTCTGCTGTACAACAAAGTGTATCAGCTACGGGTATATATATATACATATATATATTCCCTCTCTCTTGAGAGTCTCACCTTATTTCACTCTCTAGTCCAGCCTAAAGAGCATCATTTCTCTGTGTATTGCTGACCCTGCTCACAGCATCAGTTGTCTCGCTGTGTCTCACTGTGTGCACTGTTTGCTGAATCCATGGTAGAGAAAGTGCAAGCTAAGAGGCTGGAAGGAGACTCAAGGAGCCGTAGGAACTGCAGACACATTTATTCTCTCCTGGCTGATGCAGCAGCCATAGCAGCAGACACACTTTATTGGGGCGAGAGAGCCTGATAATGCTATTTTTGCTAATTCACTCTCACCCCACACTCTGGGAAGTTTCTTCCAGAAATATGCTATTCTTCAAGGCAACCCTGCTTTTCTAATATTCTCTACTCCCAAATTTCCCTTCTTTCTGAACATACGGTTCAGCAAACCCTTTCTTTCTTCCTTCTTTTCCTCTTCTACCCCTATTTCCTTTCCGTTATGCTTTCTTCGCAATCTCCAGGCTAAGTAGACTGAAGGTGGAGAAACAGAGGTTTGGGTGAGGGAGCTTGAGCTGCTCAAGGTCACCCTCAGACAACTTTAGGGAGCCTGAAATCTAGGCCTCACACAGACATGGCCCCAGTGCCTGTTCTCTCACAGGCGGCGCTAGTGGTAAAGAACCCACCTGCTAATGCAGGAGACATAAGAGACACAGGTTTGATCCCTGGATCAGGAAGATCCCCTGTAGAAGGGCATGGCAACCCACTCCAGTATTCCTGCTTGGAGAATCCCATGGACAGAGGAACCATGCGGGCTACAGTCCATAGGGTCACAAAGTCAGACAAGACTGGAGCGACTTAGCATGCAGCATGCATGTGTGTGACCAAGGCAAGTCCTTTCTCGTAAGTTTCAACTTCTTCTTATCTATAATATGAAAACATTGGAACACATCTGTGGTTTCTACACTTAAAAGAATCCTATGGTCCAATGAAATCTAACTCAGGGAAAAAAAAAGAAGCAAACAAAGCAGATGGCCTCTGGTGAAGGGGGAGTGTCTGCTCAGCTCAGCCAGTCTGCCTCTCAACAGCTGGCCCTGAGGTGTGTCCTCAGAACCCTGAAACTTGGCATATTCATTTATTGAATTAATATTTTTTGAGAATCTACTATGGCTGGCCTTAAATTTGCTGCTCTGCCATTCACTGTGGCACTGGATATTAAAGAGATATGTTACAGATTCAGACTCTGGCATTTGTGTCTGTGTATCTGTGTCTTCGATATCTGCCCTATGGGGGCACAATCCAGTGCCCAACCCGCACCTTACACCTAACTGTCCTCTTGCCACTCCCTCTTCCTTGCTTCTCTACCACTACACCCAAACTCTCGCTTGTCTGCCCAGCACTGTCTCTTCCAAGGCATGAGGGGAAAGCTAGACTAATTGGGAGGTTCATTCCAACTCCATTCTCCTATTTTTCTCCCCAGGTTATTCTGGGATTAGCAGCTGTTAAAAAAGTAGAAGGAGCATCCCCCAGGGCTGAGGCCTCATCTATACTTAATGGTTGTCAAGGCTTTGAGTATCTGCTTCTTGCTCAAGTAACATTCTATCATATAATGGTCCAGGGCAAATGGCTCTGTGAGATGCCCCCACACAAACTCTTCACCACAACCTGCACACAGAGCTTTCCATGAGGCTCATCTCTAGCGGGGAGAATAGAAGGAGCAGAGAGAAGTAACATTAATCCTACATTCAGTCAGAAAGAGGCCCAACTAGATAGGGTAGAGCCCCGAAATGTGAATGTTTAACAAGTACCCCAGGTAATGATTCTTATCACCAGGGATGTTTAAGAAACCCCGGATCAGGGCTTCTTAGCCCTGGTTGCATATCAGAATCATCAGATGCCCAGGTCACACCCCAGACCAATGATATCAGAGTCTCTGGACGTGGAACTCTGGCATCAATATTCCTTTTAATCTATCCAGGTGATTCTAACATGCAAGCAGGATTGAAGACCACAATCTTAGATGATCTGTGAACTCCCTTTCAGCCTCAAGTTGTGTGGCCTAGAAATGACATGTGGCTGATAAGTCCCCTAGAGGAGGATGAGAGGACACTGAGGGGCAAGAAGAGCAGGCTTCTCTGGGGAGGCAGTGTGTTGAAGTGGAGAGAGCACTGAAGTGTCTCTGATCACTCGCGTAGATGGTAGAAGACAGCAGGGAAGCCTGCCTGCCCAGGCAGAATGAATACCCAGCTTGAAAGCCCAGTTTTTGGAGTGGTCAGTGACTCAGATGGTGTCCCCAAGGAAATTAAAGTCTAGTGTGGGTGTCCGATGGACCTTTGCTCTGGACACTTTACCTGGAGCTCTCAGCCTTTCACAGAGCAACTCCCTTTCCACATCTCCACTAGACAAGGACTCAGGCAGAGGGAGGGGCCTTGTTGAAGCTTACATCTTCCTAAATGCTGCAGGTACTACCCACACCACCGCCTGCCTCTACAAATGCATCCAGGGCTCACCTTCACCTTCAGGACAAAGTCCTCACTTCTCAGGCAGAAATTCCAGGCTCTTCCCCATCTGGTCTGGTAGTAAGGAAGAATAAATCTGACTCCATATTAGACTGATTTATTTATTACTTTAACCTTTGTATTCTGTTGCTTTTGCTTCCAGTTAAGAACGGAATGATCTTTCCTTTTCTATTAAATATTAGTGACAATTGCTATTTATTGTGATTTCAAGTATCATCTGTATACTCTTTCAAGAGCTCTACATGTATTAACTCATCAAATTCTCATAGCAGCCCTATACAAAGGTCAGATAACTGCCCCATTTTGTAGATGAGGAAATTGAGACCAGAGAAGAAAGATAAATCTTCCATGGTTACACAGCTGTACAGCCTCCATCCATGATTAATGCTTTATTCAGTGTTCAACCCATCAAGCCATGTATCTTTGAACTGTCTTTTCACTTCTTTTCCCTTATTTTACCTATCTGAAATTCTATAGGATCCAGGGCCTTGCTGGAAGGCTTTCCTAATCACCCCCATTCACACTGCTGTGAACATAGCAGTTCACTGAACAGGAACTCTCTTGTGACTCTCATGAAGCATCATGAACCAAGTTTGGCTTTCCAAGACAGACAGAGCTGTCTGTGATAGCTGTGGCCATGGGCAAGTCACTTCACCTTGCTGAGCTACCTCATCCTTAATATGCAGCTAATGATAACATTTGCCTCAAAGGCAGCTGGAGAGATTGAGTGAGGCAGTGGATAAAAACAAGGTCTCTGCAGAAAATAGAAAAACAGTAGATTAAATAAGTCAAAATCCTGGTTTTTTGAACCAAATCAAGAAAAGAAATGAACCACTAGCAAATTAAATTTTAAAAAAGGAAAAAGCACAAATAAAAGGACAGGAAAGAAATAACTAGTAATACACAACAAATTTTTAAGAAGTAATAAAAGACTACTTTGTATAAATATATGTACATAAATTAGAAAACCTATATGAAATGCATCATTTCATAGGAAAATACAATGTACCAAACTTTAACATGTTGATAGAAAGCATAAGCAGAGCAGTTGTAACAGAATTAAAGGAAATTATTAAGAAATTATCCCACAAAATTCAGTAGGCCCAGATGATATCATAGGGGAATCCTGCAAAAGACACCAGGTAGCCTTAATGCTATATAAATTGCTTCAGAGAAAATAAAGGAAAACTTCCACATTCTTTTTACAAAGTGAGTATAACACTAATATCTAAATATGATATGATACATGCTATGATATGTTTCTCTGGTGGCTCAGATGGTAAAGAATCCGCTTGCAATGTGGGAGACCATGGTTCGATCCCCTGGTTGGGAAGATCCCCTGGAGGAGGGCAAAGCAACCTACTCCAGTATTCTTGCCTGGAGAATACCCATGGACAGAGGAGCCTGGCAAGCTACAGTTCATGAGGTCGCAAAGAGTTGGACATGACTGAGTAACTAAGCACAGCACAGTACATGCTATAATATGATAAAGATAATTTTAAAAGGACTAAATTTCAAATGAATATCACTTATGAATATTGACACAAAAAATTCCAAAATTAAATTTTAGTGAGCAGATTTCAACAAGTTAAGTTAAGCAGATTTCAGCAAGTTAAGAAAACATCATGACCAAGAACAGTTTATGAAGAAATGGGAAGTTGATTCAATAGCCAAAAATCTATTAATATAAACTGCTATATTAATACATTAATAGTTCTGAAAAAACTTTTGAAAACATTCAACATTCATTCCTAAAAAAAAAACTCAGCAGAAAATTTAAAAAAAAAAATACAACAAGAACAAAAAAACCCAAGGCCTCTGGCAGTGGAAGTAAAATATCTTGACCAAGACCTGACTGTGACTTGCTGGTTTCCTCACCCTGTTTGGTTGGCTGTCTGAGAGAGTGAGGCTACAGGTTAGGGAGGCAAAGGCCCTCGAGTGGCTCTGTCCCCGGAGAAAGGTAAGGAAGTGGTCAATTATTGCGGCCTCTCCACAGGCAGCTCCATACTCTGTTTCTAGATAGCTTTTCTTTTGGAACTTCACAACTATCCTGTGGGGCAGTGTCACTATTCCCCTGTCCCAAATCGGGAAAGGAGTATGTCAAGGCTGTGTATTGTCATCCTGCTTATTTAACTTATATGCAGAGTACATCATGAGAAACACTGGGCTGGATGAAGCACAAGCTGGAATCAGGATTGCTGGGAGAAATATCAATAACCTCAGATATGCAGATGACACCACCCTTGTGGCAGGAAGTGAAGAACTAAAGAGCCTCTTGATGAAAGTGAAAGAGGAGAGTGAAAAAGTTGGCTTAAAGCTCAACATTCAGAAAACTAAGATCATGGCATCTGGTCCCATCACTTCATGGCAAATAGATGGGAAACAGTGGAAACAGTGGCTGACGTTATCTTTTTTGGCTCCAAAATCACTGCAGATGGTGACTACAGCCATGAAATTAAAAGATGCTTGCTCTTTGGAAAGAAAAGTTATGACCGACCTAGACACATATTAAAAGCAGAGACATTACTTTGCCAACAAAGGTCTGTCTGTCAAAGCTATGGTTTTTCCAGTATCATGTAATGGAATGTGAGAGTTGGACTATAAAGAAGCTGAGTGCCGGTGAATTGATGCTTTTGAACTGTGGTGGTTGGAAGAAGACTCTTGAAGTCCCTTGACTACAAGGAGGTCCCAACCAGTCCCACTCCTAAAGAAATCAGTTTGAATATTCATTGGAAGGACTGATGTTGAAGCTGAAACTCCAATATTTTGGCCACCTGATGTGAAGAACTGACTCATTGGAAAAGACCCTGATGCTGGGAAAGATTGAAGGCAGGAGGAGAAGGGGATGACAGAGGAAGAGATGGTTGGATGGCATCACCGACTCAATGGACATGAGTTTGAGTAAACTCTGGGAATTGGTGATGGACAGGGAGGCCTGCTGTGCTGCAGTCCATGGAGTTGCAGAGTTGGACATGGCTGAGCGACTGAACTGAACTGAACTGAACTGAATCCCATAAGGGAAATAGGTCAGGGGCTTCATATTTAAAGGGGGGCTCAGAGAGGGAAATGTCCAGAGTCAGCAAAGCTGCCCATGGAATCCCAACTGCAACACACACATGCACACTATTTTTCTCATGTATTGATTTTATGGCATACACACACAAATAAGCTCAGTAAAATGTGTTGCTGTGATGTATAAGAAATGGACCCTCATGTCAAAGAGTTTATGAGACCAGTGTGGGAGTTGTTGAGTCAAGGGCTCACTTCTGTCCAAGAGATATGAGTTCCAGTAGTTGCTGGGTCTTGACTGGGGCTTTGAAGGATGAGCAACATTAGAAAAAGCAGAGCATACTTGTGAGTACATTAGCAGCAGTTTCACTCACACACATTCCTGCCATCCTAATAAGTGCAGGGATTTGAAATATCAGACATAATTTGCATTAGTTAATCAGACTTGTTAGTCATACCACTGAAGAGCACCAGTCTCAGCTGAAAGGAAGTAAGGTGAAGCATGACACATAAGCCACCAAGAAGCAGCTCTGGGACTGTGGCATTGGATGTGCTATTCCTATGTGTGTATGTGGTGAGGGTGGGGGCTCAGTGGGACATGGGAAGAGATGGGACTGCAGGCACCATGAAATTCCAGGATCAACCCAAACTCCAGGGTGCCTGTTTAGTCACTTGCTCCTCATCATAGCCTCCCTCCACTTGCAAGCGTGGTTGGGAGCTTATCACTACCTACACTGCCAGTCCCATCTACAATGTCCCCTCCCCACAGAAAAGGCTTCTAACCTCCTGGAGTCCTGTGACTCCCCTATTTATAATTGACACATACATCCCTTCTAGCAACTTCTTAATTCCCTTCCCTCCTTGATTTTTCTCAATAGATTTATAACCATCTAGCATTCTATAAATTTTATTTGTTTCCCTTTGGTCTGTCTCCCTTCACTATGAGTTCCACGAAGGAAAGGATTTTTTTTTTTTTACAATTGAAGTATAGTTGGTTTACAATGTTGTGCTAGATTCTGGTGTAACTTTTTTAGATCCTCTTTCTATTCTATAGTTCCCTGTGCTATACACTAAATTCTTGTTTATCTATTTTATGTATAGTAATTTTATATCTGTTAATTCCAAGCTCCTAATCTATCTCTCCCCTCCTCTTTCCCCTTTGTAGCCATAAATCTGTTTTCTATGTCTGTCAATCTGTTTCCATTTTGTAAATAAATTCATTTGTAACATTTTTAAGATTCCACATATGATATATATTTGTCTTTCTCTGTCTCAATTTACTTAGTATGATAATTTCTAGGACAATCTATGTTATGTTGCTGCAAATAACATTACTTCACTCTTTTTTGGCTGAGTAATATTCCATTATATATATTTGTATGTGTGTGTGTGTGTGTGTGTGTGGGTGTGTATATATATATATATAGGCTGAGTAATATTCCATTATATATATATTTGTGTGTGTGTGTGTATGTGTATATATATATATATATATATATATATATACCTTGTCTTCTTTGTCCATTCATCTGTCAATGGACATTTTTGTTGCTTCCGTGTCTTGGCTATTGTAAATAGTGCTACTGTGAACATTGGGGTGCATGTATCTTTTTTAATTATAGTTTTCCTCTTTTCTGGATATACACCCAGAAGTGGGATTGCTGGATCATATGGTAACTTTTAGTTTTCTAAGAAACTTCCATACTGTTTTCCATAGTGGCTACACCAGTTTACCCACCAACAATATAGGAGGGCTCATGAGGGAAGGAATTTTTGTATGTGTTTGCCTCTTACATTCACTGCTGAGTTCCTCAGTCTCTGTAATAGTGCTTGGCACAGCATGGGTGCTTAACTAATATTTGTGAAATGAATGAGGTCTCCTCTGCCAACCATCAAGCCTGCAAAACCTCCCAGTACACACAAGCACACACACCCAGCCCACAGAGTGGTGACTGAGCACTGTTGTTACAGAGAACCACCTAGTTTGCTTGAACAGCTACATCTGGTGTCCTTCCTCCAGTCTCTGTGTCACGTGCCCCACATCCACCCACACTTGTGACTTGGGCCAGCTTCCCCTTCTCTCAACTCACATAATCCTTCCTCAAAGGGACTTTAAATTCCAGTTGAAACTCTGCTCTACTACCTCAAGCTTTTCCCTAGTCCCATCCAATTTCATTGACATCTCCATCTACTGCTCTTTTCCTGGATGACAATTCAAGCCAATAAACATTGGCTTACTGTAGCACAAGGTACAAAGCTGTTTTGACATTCATTCAACACACAATTATTAGGCACCCATATATAAGATGCCATACAAGGACAAAAAAGACATGATTCCTGTCCTTAAGGAGCTCCCAGTCTACTGTGGGAGTCTGGAATGTAAGCAGATAAATACTAGTCTGTGTGATCAGTTCAGTAACAAAGAAACACACAAGAGTTGTGGGAGCCCAGAAGAAGAGCCTCAACCCAAGATGGCTCCCAGAAGGAGAGGTGGTATGGGATGAGGTTTGAAGGATGGGAAGGAGTTTGCCAAGTGATGAAGTAGGAAGAAAAAAATGTTTTAGGCAGAGGAGGCAGCACGTGCCAAAATCTGGAGCTGGGCAAGAATTGTCTTGTAAGGTAGGAGTGTTCCCATCTACATGGGGAGTGGAAGAGATGAGGCTGAAGAGGAAGCAGGCCCCAGACTACACAGGGCCTTGCAGACCATGGAGAAGAGTTTGGATTTTATCCAAGGGGCACTAGAGAGCTCCCTGAAGGGTCTTTCAGGGAGTGTGGAGCATGGGTTGGAGGAGTTAAGCATGAACTCAGGGAAACAGAAGTCACTGTGTTATTCCAAGTGAGGGGGTGGGGAGAGATAAATTAGGACTGTGAGATTAACATATATACACTACAATATATAAAATAGGGAAACAACAAGGATATACTTATAGCACAAGAAACTATATTTAATATCTTGTAACAACTTATAATGAAAAAGAATATGAAAATGAATATATATGTATATGAATCACTTTGTTATACACCTGAAATTAGCACAACATTATGAATTAATTATACCTCAATAAAAATTATGGACAAGTGAGTGGTGAAAGATGATGATGGTAGCAGTGTGGGTATGGAGGTAGGGACAGACTCAAACTTGAATGGTAAGGAGGAGAGAAAAATCTCTAGACTTGGGGACTGGTTGGCCAGAGGGGAGGGGAGAGGATGCTTTAGGAAGGGAGAGATGCTGAGCTGGGGTAGAACCATGGTGGCTTTGAGGTGCTTGTGGGATATCCAAGGAGTGATATCCAGCAGACAATGAGACTCATGAGTGCCAACATTTCTCTCTAGTGGCTCTGTCCTGCCCATCTTCAGATTCTCCCTCTCATTTTCACCCCTAAGCCCTGTCATTTCTACCATATCTTTTTGTTCATACCTCTCTTCCCTCTTCTTTGTGAGGCCATCAACTTGTCTGCCCACCTCCTTCCTATTACCTTATTCTCTTATTCCTGTTCTATTAATAAATAGAAAGGTCCTTAGAATGTAAACCCGGGAGAGGGGAAGCAAATTGTCAAGGTCACACACAGTGAGCTCATAGCTGAGACAGACTAGAACCTGGTACTTCTGTATCCCAGGCTAGTGCTTGAGTGCATAGAGTGGATTCTTTCTAGCATAAAAAGGGTGCTGGGATACTGAGCAAACACCGAGGGCAGTCACTTGCCATGAAGACATAAAGAGGAGTTAGGAAATCTCTTCCAAACTCCTCCAGCAGAGCTGCTCTTCAGTTGGCTCTAGCATTCCTGCCTCAAAATATGGGTTGTACTAGGCTGACCTCTGTCCCCCATGTGTTCTCACTGGGGTGAATGCCACCTGGCAAGTATTAGGTGAGCTATTGGGACCAGCCCACTGGAGGAGAATGGAGACAGGCATCTTCTTCTTCAACAGTATCTCCTTTGAGCAGAGACATGGGTGCTTTATTGGCCAATCCAGAGATCACCTAGGGATTGACATCCTTGTTCAAATAGTAGTTTCTGAGAGCCAGGAGCCCTATGAAGAGCAATGAAGATTAATTACCCACAAAGACAGGGTCCATCTCTTTCAGACTTTCCCTAGGGAGAGGGAAGGCATCACAATGGGAGTGGGGGAACCCCCGGGGCCTCCAACCCACTTGGTGGCCTCTCTGAGACATAGAATCTGTTCCAGAGTTCATCCAATTCACACAGAATTGCCAGTAATTATCACCCAGGGCAGGACACTTGGAGTCAAATTTCTTCTACACAACTTAGTACCTGTGTGATCTTGGACAACTTATCTAACCTCTCTGAACCCCAATTGCCAGCTCTGTAAAATAAAAGCAATTTGTATCCACCTTACATTGTTGTGAGATGCTTAAAGAAGAGTACAGATGTGAAAGAGCTCTGTAAACTATAAACCTCTGCAAAAATGAGATGAAATTTTATTGTCAGGAATTCTTCCTACTGTCTGACCTCTAGCATTGACTCCTCTTGCTATAGTTTTAGTTCATAGTCTCTTACTAGTCCTTCTTCATAGTAGAATGAGGTGTCCTCCAAACAGCACCATTGCCTTCCTGAATCTGGTGAAGCTCCCATATTCCTTTTACTTAAAAATCGAGACTCAAAAAAAAAAAAAGAAAAAAAAAAGAAAAATCGAGACTCAACTGGACATAGTCTCTGATTTCAGATTTTGAAGGTGTGGTCACAAGCGGAGGTTGTATATGGGATCTGGGTGGCCTCCAGGGTGGGAGATGAAGGACGTGTGCTAAAAATTTGTTTCTTCCCCCAGGTGCCCTTCTTCCAATAGCAGAAAATCAGTCCCACAAGACCACCTCAGAAATATACATTTTGAACATGCACCCCATATAAGTCCAGTGAAGAGTACCTCAGAACTGGGCTTCAAGGACAGTTGTCCAGACTTTTCAACATGGCTGGAGCCAGGAAGTAGCCCTCCTGTGTTCTTTGCAACTTAACACAAGGCAATATGCTTAGTTGCTCAGTCGTGTCTGACTCTTTGCGACCCCATGGACTGTAGCCCACCGGGCTCCTCTGTTCATTCTGTACCTCTGCTCAACTTGACTGGTCAAGTTTTGAGATTTTCCAGGTGGAGATAATAATAATAAATCTAACATCAATTGAAAATATTAATATTATAGGCCCCAAACTCTTCTATGCCCCCTCTGTGTTGATCCATTTATTCTTTTTTTTAGTTTTTTAAAATTAATTTATTTTTTATTGAAGGAATATTGCTTTACAGAATTCTGTTGTTTTCTGTCAAACCTCAACGTGAATAAGCCATAGGTATACATATATCCCCTCCCATTTGAACCTCCATCTCATCTCCCTCCCCATCCCACCCCTCTAGGTTGATACAGAGCCCCTATTTGAGTTTCCTGAGCCATACAGAAAATTCCTGTTAGCTATCTATTTTACATATGGTAATGCAAATTTCCATGTTACTCTTTCCATACATCTCACCCTCTCCTCCCCTCTCCCCATGTCCATATGTCTATTTCTCCATCGTTGCCCTGTAAATAAATTTTTCAGTACCATGTTTCTAGATTCCATATATATGTGTTAGAATATGGTATTTATTTTAGTCTTTCTGACTCACTTCACTTTGAAATAATAGGTTCTAAGTTCATCCACCTCATGAGAACTGACTCAAATGCGTTCTTTTTTATGGCTGAGTAATATTCCATTGTGTATATGTACCACAACTTCTTTATTCACTCATCTGTCGATGAACATCTAGGCTGCTTCCATGTTCAAGCTATTGTAAATAGTGCTGCAATGAACAATGGAACACATGTGTCTCTTTCAATTTTTGTTTCCTCAGGATATATGCCTAGGAGTGGGATTACTGTGTCATATGGTGGCTTTATTCCTAGTTTTTTAAGGAATCTCGATACCGTCTTCCATAGTGGCTGTATCAATTTACATACCCACCAACAGTGCAAGAGTGTTCCCTTTTCTCCACACCCTCTCCAGCATTTAGTTTGTAGACTTTTTGATGAGGGCCATTCTGACTGGTGTGAAGTGATATCTCAATGTAGTTTTGATTTGCCTTTCTCTAATAATGAGCGATGTTGAGCATCTTATCTTGTGTTTGTTAGCTATCTGTATGTCTTCCCTGGAGAAATGTCTGTTTGGGTCTTTTTCCCACTTTTTGATTGGGTTGTTGTTTTTCTGGTATTGAGTTGTATGAGCCACTTATATATTTTCGAAAGTAATCCTTTGTCAGTTGTTTCATTTGCTGTTGTTTTCTCCCATTCTGAGGGCTGTCTTTTCACCTTGCTTATCGTTTCCTTTGCTGTGTAAAAACTTTTAGGTTTAATCAGGCCTCACTTGTTTACTTTTGTTTTTTTTCCCCATTACTCTAGGAGGTGGGTCATAAAGGATCTTGCTTTGATTTATGTCATCGAGTGTTCTGCTTATGTTTTCCTCTAAGAGTTTTATAGTTTCTGATCTTACATTTAGGTCTTTAATCCATTTTGAGCTTATCTTTGTGTATGGTGTTAGAAAGTGTTCTGATTTCATTCTTTTACATGTAGCTGTCCAGGTTTCCCAGCACCATTTATTGAAGAGGCTGTCTTTGCCCCATTGTATATTCTTGCCTCCTTTGTCAAAAATAAGGTACCCATAGGGGCATGGGTTTATTTCTGGAGTTTCTATCTTGCTCCATTGGTCTATATTTCTGTTTTTGTGCCAGTACCGTACTGCCTTGATGACTGTAGCTTTGTAGTATAATCTGAAGTCAAGAAGGTTGAGTCCTCCAGCTCCATTCTTCTTTCTCAAGACTGCTTTGGCTATTCAGGGTCTTTTGTGTTTCCATATGAATTGTGAAATTTTTTGTTCTAGTTCTGTGAAAAATGCCATTGGTAATTTGATAGGGATCACATTGAATCTGTAGATTGCATTTGGTAGTATAGTCATTTTCACAATATTGATTCTTCCTACCCAGGAACATGGAATACCTCTCCATCTGTTTATGTCATCTTTGATTTCTTTCATTGCTGTCTTATAATTTTATGTGTACAGTTCTTTTGTCTCCTTAGGTAGGCTTATTCTTAGATATTTAATTCTTTTTGTTGCAATGGTGAACAGGATTGATTCCTAAATTTCTCTTTCTGATTTTTCACTGTTAGTATATAGAAATGCAAGTGATTTCTGTGCATTTATTTTGTGTCCTGCAACTTTGCTAAATTCATTTATTAGCTCTAGTAATTTTCTGATACTATCTTTAGGGTTTTCTACATACAGGATCATGTCATCTGCAAACAGTGAGAGTTTTACTGCTTCTTTTCTGATCTGGGTTCCTTTTATTTCTTTTTCTTCTCTGATTGTTGTAGCTAGGGCTTCCAGAACTATGTTGGATAATAGTGGACAAAGTGGACACCCTTGTCTTCTTCCTGATCTTAGGGGGAATGCTTTTAGGTTTTCCACCATTGAGAATAATGTGTGCTGTAGGCTTATCATTTATGGCCTTTACTATGTTGAGGTAGGTTCCTTCAATGTCCATCTTTTGAAGAGCTTTAATCATAAATGGGTGCTGAACTTTGTCAAAGGCTTTTTCTGCATATATTGAGATTATCATATGGTTTTTATCTTTCAATTTGTTAATATGGTGTATCACATTGATTGATTTCCATATATTGAAGAATCCTTGGATCCCTGGAATAAACCCAACTTGATCATGGTATATGAGCTTTTTGATGTGTTGCTGAACTCTGTTAGCTAAAATTTTGTTGAAGATTTTTGCATCTATGTTCATCAGTGATACTGGCCTGTAGGTTTCTTTTTTTGTGTTGTCTTTTTCTGGTTTTGGCATCAGGGTGATGGTGGCTTCGTAGATGGAGTTTGGAAGTGTTCCTTCCTCTGCAATTTTTTGAAAGAGTTTTAGAAGGATAGGCATTAGCTCTTCTCTAAATGTTTGATAGAATTCTCCTTTGAAGCCATCTGGTCCTGGGTTTTTGTTTTTTTGGGAGATTTTTTACCACAGCTTCAATCTTAGTGCTTGTAATTGGGTTGTTCATAATTTCTATTTCTTCCTGGTTCAGTCTTGGAAGATTGAGCATTTCTAAGAATCTGTCCATTTCTTCCAGGTTGTCTATTTTATTGCCATATAGTTGTTCATAATAGTCTCTTATAATCCTTTGTATTTCTGCATTGTCTGTTGTAACCTCTCCTTTTTCATTTCTAATTTTGATTTGATTCTTCTCTCTTTTCTTCTTGATGAGTCTGGATAAAGGTTTGTCAATTTTGTTTATCTTCTCAAAGAACCAGCTTTTAGTTTTATTAATCTTTCCTATTGTTTCTTTCATTTCATTTTCATTTATTTCTGCTCAGATCTTTATGATTTCTTTCCTTCTACTAATGTTGGGGGTTTTTTTGTTCTTATTTTTCCAGTTGCTTTAGGTGTAAACTTAGGTTGTCTATTTGATGTTTTTCTTGTTTCTTGAGGTAAGATTGTATTGCTATAAACCTCCCACTTAGAATTGCTTTTGCTGCATTCCATAGGTTTTGAGTTGTGTTTTCATTGTCATTTGTTTCTAGAAATTTTTTCATTTCCCTTTTGATTTCTTCAGTAACCTGTTGGTTATTTAGAAACATGCTGTTTAATCTCCGTGTGTTTGGGTTTCTTACCGCTTTTTTTCTTGTAATTGATATCTAGTCTCATAGCATTGTGGTCAGAGAAGATGCTTGATAGCATTTCAATTTTCTTAAATTTACTGAGGTTTGATTTGTGACACAAGATGTGGTCTATCCTGGAGAATGTTCCATGTGCACTTGAGAAGAAGGTGTATTCTTCTGCATTTGGATGGAATGTACTGAAGATATTAATGAGATCCATCTCATCTAATGTATAATTTAAGACTTGTGTTCCCTCATTAATTTTTCTGTTTTGATGATCTGTCCATGGGTATGAGTGGGGTGTTAAAGTCTCCTACTCTTATTGTGTTACTGTCAGTTTCTCCTTTTATGTCTGTTAGTGTTTGTCTTATGTAGTCAGGTACTCCTATCTTGGGTGCATAGATATTTACAATTGTTATATCTTCCTCTTGGATTGATCCCTTGATCATTATGTAGTATCCTTCCTTATCTCTTGTAACCTTTATTTTAAGGTCTATTTTGTCTGATATGAGGATTGTGACTCCAGCTTTCTTTTGCTTCCCATTTGCATGGAATATATTTTTCCATCCTCTCACTTCCAGTCTATATGTGTCTTGAGGTCTGAAGTGGGTATCTTGTAGACAGCATATATGTGGGTCTTGTTTTTGTATCCATTCAGCCAGTCTGTGTCTCTTGGTTGGAGCATTTAATCCATTTCCATTTAAAGTAATTATTTATATACATGTTCCTATTGCCATTTTCTTAATTGTTTGCAGTTGATTTTGTAGATCTTTTTTCTTCTCTTGTATTTCTTGACTATATAAGTCCCTTTAACATTTCTTGTAAAACAGGTTTGGTGGTACTGAATTCTCTTAATTTTTGCCTGTCTGAAAAGCTTTTTATTTCTCCATCAATTTTGAATGAGATAATTGCTGGGTACAGTAATCTTGGTTGTAGATTTTTCCCTTTCAGTACTTTAAATATATCCTGCCATTCCCTTCTGGCCTGCAGAGTTTCTGCTGAAAGGTCAGCTGTTAAGTGTATGGAGTTTCCCTTGTATGTTACTTGTTGCTTCTCCTTTGCTGCTTTAATATTCTTTCTTTGTGTTTAGTCTTTGTTAGTTTGATTAATATGTGTCTTGGTTCGTTTTTCCTTGGGTTTATCCTGTATGGGACTCTTTGTGCCTCTTGGACTTCATTGACTATTTCCTTTTCCATGTTGGGGAAATTTTCAACTATAATCTCTTCAAAAATTTTCTCATACCCTTTCTTTTTCTCTTCTTCTTCTGGGACCCCTATAATTCGAATGTGTCTCAGTGTGTTCCTCCTTGGGTTTATCCTGCCTTAGACTCTCTGCACTTTCTGGACTTGGTTGACCATTTCCTTTCCCATGTTAGGGAAATTTTCAGCTATTTCTCTTCAGATATTTTCTCAAGTCCTTTCTCTCTGCTGCTGCTGCTAAGTCACTTCAGTCGTGTCCAACTCTGTGTGACCCCATAGAAGGCAGCCCACCAGTCTCCTCTGTCCCTGGGATTCTCCAGGCAAGAATACTGGACTGAATTGCCATTTCCTTCTCGAATGCATGCGTGCATGCTAAGTCGCTTCAGTCGTGTCCGACTCTGTGAGACCCTATGGACAACAGCCCACCAGGCTCCTCTGTCCACTGAATTCTCTAGGCAAGAATACTGGAGTGGGTAGCCATTTCCTTCTCTACTCCTCTCTCTCTGGACCCTTATAATGTGAATGTTGATGAGTTTAATGTTGTCCCAGAGGTCTCTTAGGCGGTCTTCATTTTTTTCCCATTCTTTTTTCTGTAGTCTATTCTGTGACAGTGATTTCCACCTTCCTTTTGGTCTTCTAGGTCAGTTATCTGTTCTTCTGCCTCAGTTGTTCTGCTATTAATTCCTTCTAGTGTATTGTTCATCTCTGTTTTTTTGTTCCTTAGTTCTTCTAGGTCTTTGGTAAACATTTCCTGAATCTATTCTCTTCTTTTTCAGAGATTCTGGATTATCTTCACTATCACTCTTCCAAATTCTTTTTTCTGGAAAGTTGCCTATCTCTACTTCATTTAGTTGTCTTTCTGGGGTTTTATCTTGCCACTTCATCTGGGACAAAACTCTCTGCTTTTTCATTCTGATTAACTTTCTGTGATATGGTTTTCATTCTGGCAGCTGATTGTGGTTCTTGCTTCTTTTATCTGCCCTCTGGTGGATGAGGCTAAGAGGCTTGTCTAAGCTTCCTGATGGGAGGGATTGGAAGAAAAAATGGAATCTTTCTCTGGTGGGCAGAGTCATGCTCAGTAAAACTTTAACCCAATTACCTGCTAATGGGTGGGGTTTCTCTTCCTCCCTGTTAGTTATTTGGCCTGAGGTGACCCAGCCCTGGGGTCTACAGGATCTATGGTAGGGTTAATGGTGACCTCCAAGAGGGCTTACTCCAAGGGCCACCTTCCAGGACTGCTGCTGCCAGTGCCCCTGTCCCTGTGGTGAGCCACTGCTGACCCACACTTTCACAGGAAACCCTCCAACACTAGCAAGTAGGTCTGGTTCAGTCTCCTGTGGGGTTACTGTTCCTTTCTCCTGGGTCTTGGTGCACACTAGATTTTGTTTTTACCCTCCAAGAGTAGAGTCTTTGTTTCCCCTAGTCCTGCAGAAGTCCTGCAATCAAATACTGCTGGCCTTCAAGGTCAGATTCCCTGAGGATTCCTAATCTCTTTTCTGGATTCCCAGGCTCAGAAGCCTGGTGTGGGGCTCAGAACCTTCACAAGAGTGGGAGAACTTCTTTGGTATTATTGTTGTTCAGTTTGCGGATTGCCTATCCAGCAGGTATGGGATTTGAATTTATTGTGATTGCACCTTTCTACCATTTTGTTGCAGCTTCTTCTTTGTCTTTGGACACAGGGTGTCTTTTTTTTGTGGGTTCCAGTGTCCTTCTGTCAATGGTTGTTCAACAGCTAGTTGCAATTTTGGTGCTCTTACAGGAGGAAATCACAGCTTCTTTTCTAAAAAAAATATTCTAAGTGTTGATTCTTTTAAAAAGAACAACTTTATTGAGATATAATTCACATACAATTTATCCATTTAAAGCATACAATTCACTGGTTTTTAGTGTATGTGTAACTGCTATCACAGTCAACTTTTGAGCATTTCTTTACCTCAAAAAGATGTCCTATACATGTTAGCAGGCATTCCCCTTCCTGGCTGTCTCCAATTCTTGGAAACTACTAATCAATTTTCTGTGTCTGTGGATTTGCCTATTGTGGACCTTTCATATAATTGGGATCATACTATACATGACTTTGTATGACTGGCTTCTTTCACTTCATGTGATATTTTCAAGATGTATCCATGTTGTAGCATGTATTAGCACTTCATTTCCTTTTATTGTGGAAAAATTTTCACTGTACAGATATAGCACATTTAATTTATTTGTTCATCAGTTGATAGAGATTTGGGTTGTTTATACCTTCTGGCTGTTTTGATTAATGCTGCTGTGAGCATTCATGAACAAGTTTTTGTGTGTATCTATGTTTTCATTTCTTTTGGGTACATGCTTAGGATTGGAATTGCTGGGTCATGTGATGTGTGTGTGTGTGTGTGTGTGTGTGTGTGTGTGTGTGTGTGCGCGCTCAGTCATGCCTGACTCTTTATAGCTCTATGTTTAACCATGTGAGGAACTGTCAAACTGTTTTCAAAGTGGCTACACCATTTACATTGCTTCCAGTAATGTATAAGAGTTCCGATTTCTCCACATACTTGTCAACACTTGTTATTATGTAGCTTTTTGTTTATAGTGATCTTATTTGATGTGAAGTGGACATTTCATTGGTTTTGATATGCATTCCCCTGAGAACCTTTTCATGTACTTATTGACTATTTGTATATCCTCTTTGGAGAAATGTCTATTTAGATACTTTGCCTGCTTTAAAAATTTGGTTGCCTTTTACTAATCAAAAAGTTTTAAGAGTGGTTTGTGGATACTAGACACAAGTTCCCTGTTATTTGAAAATATTTCTCACATCGTGGGGATTGTCTTTCCACTTTTTGATAGTGTTCTTTAAAGCATGGAAATTTTTAATTTTGATAAAGTTAAATTTATATATTTGATTGTGTTTCTCATGCTTTGGTATCATATATGAGGTTCTATTGCCAAACTTAAGGTCAAGCAGATTGACCTCCATGTTTTATTTAAAACATTTTATAATTTTTGCTCTTATAGTTAGGTCTTTGATCCATTTGAGTTAATTTTTGTATATGGTGTGAGGTAAGTGTTCCATTTCATTCTTTTGCATATGTCTATTCAGTTGTCATGGTACAATTTATTGAAAAGGCTATTCTTTCACCATTTAATGACCTTGACATCCTTGTTGAAAACCATAGACACATAAGTTCATGTCTGAGTTCAGTTCCATTCCATTGATCTATATGTCCATCCTTATGCCAGTACTATATGCTCTTACTTACTATAACTTTGTAGTAAGTTTTGAAATCAAAAAGTGTGAGTCCTCCAAATTTGTTCTTTTTTCAAGAATGTTTTGACTATTCTGGGTCCCTTTCATTTCCATATGAATGTTAGGATTAGTTTGTCAATTTCTGCAAACAAGGCAGCAAGGATTTTGATAAGAGTTGCATTGAATCTGTAGATCAATTTGTGGAGTTTTGCCATCTTAAAAATGTTAAGTCTTCAAATCTGTGAACACAGGGTGTTTTTATGTGTATTTAGACCTTTAATCTCTTCCAACAAAATTTTGTAATTTTCAGAGTATGTATAAGGTTTACACTCCTTTTATTAGTTATTCTTCAATATTTTATTCTTTTTGATGCTATCATAAATGCAATTTTGTTTTCTTAATTTCATTTTTAGATTGTTCATTGCAAGTATATAGAAATACCATTTAATATCCATCTTATATTTTGCAACCTTATTGAATTTATTAATTCTAACAGGTATTTAGTGGATTTATTAGGATGATCTCTGTATAAGATCTTGTCATCTGTGAATAAAAATGGGTTTATTCTTCTTTCCATTTTGGATGCCTTTTATTGTTTTTTTGGTGCCCAATTACCCAGGCTGGAACCTTTAGTACCATGCTGAACAGAAGTGGTAAGAACAGATATCTTTGTCTTGTAACTGATCTTATGAATGTTAGATGTGAGTATATCTTGCTATTGTTTAGTTGCTAAGTTGTGTTCAACTCTTTTGTGACCCCCTGGCCTGTAGCCCATCAAGTTCCTCTGTCCATGGAATTTCCCAGGCAAGAATACTGGAGTGGGTTGCCATTTCCTTTTCCAAGGGATCTTTTCAACAGGGGGATTGAATCCATGTCTCCTGCATTGGTAGGTGGGTATATCTTATATATCTTCTATGTAGTTAAGAAAATTATTTTGTATTCCTAATTCATTGAGTGCTTTTGTCATGAAAGGGTGTTATATTTTGTCAAATGTTTTTTTCTGTGTCCTCTGAAATGATTTCATTTTCATTTTCTATTCTGTTGATATGGTGTATTAATTGTTTGTCAGATTTTAAACCATCCTTGCTTTTCTGTGATAAATCACACTTGGCCATGGAGTATAAATCATTTTATGTTGCTGAATTTGATTTGTTAGTTTTTTTTTTTTTTTATGGCTTAAACTATGGTCTGTCCCAGAGAAAGTTCCATATGCTTTTGGGAAGAATGTATATTCTATTGTTGGATGGAATGTTCTATAGATGTCTGTTTTCTAATATCTTGTTGAAGATTTTTGCATCCTTATTTCTATGAGATGCTAGTCTTTAGGTTTCTTTTCCTGAGATATCTTTGTCTTATTTTAGAATCAGGGTAATATTGGCCTCAAAGAATGAGTTGGGAAATTGGGAAATATTTCTTCCTCTTCTATTTTTTGGAAGAGTGTCTGAAGAAGTGGTATTAGTTCTGTTTTGAATGTTTGTGTGATTCACCAATGGATCCATCTGTGCTGATACTTTCTTTGTAGCTTTTAAAAAAATACCAATTCAATTCATGTTATAGATACATTCTTACTATCTATTTCTTGTTTAATCAGCTTTGGTCTGTATCTTTCTAGGAATCTTTCCATTTAATCTGAATTATCTAATTTATTGACACAATCATTCCTAGTATTCTTTTTTGTACTTCTGTAATATCTGTAGTAATGTCCTCTCTTTTAGTTTCTGATTTAGTAATTTGAGTCATCTATGCTTTTATTTCTTTGTGAATATATGTTTGTCAATTTTGTTAGTCATTTCAAAGATTCAGCTTTTGGTTTCATTGATTTTCTCTATTTTCTACTGTATTTGATTAATTTGCATTTCATTGCTTCTTTCCTTCTGCTTGCTTTATATTTAGTTTGCTTTTTTTGCCCCAGAGTTTTAAGGTGGATATTAGGTTGTTGATTTGGAATATTTCCTCTTTTATGATGTAAGTATTTACAGCTATAAATTCCCCCCAAAACACTGCTTTAGCCACTTCTTAACTTTTGCAATGTTTTGTCTTTATCTTCAGTATATTCTAATTTTCCCTTTGATTTTTTTTCTTTGACCAAGTGGTCATTTAGGTTTTTTTTTAAATTTCCACATATTTGTGAGTTCCCAAAATATCTTTCCATTTTGATTTCTTATGAACTTATTAAGACCTGATTTGTGGCCTAACATATGTTGTATTATGGAGAGTGTCCTATATGCAATTGGAAGAAAAATATGCATTCTACTGTTGTTGAATTCTATGGAGAACTCTGTGTATGTCTGTTAGGTCTGGCTGGTTTATAGTGTTATTTAAATTCTCTATCTTCTCAATGATCTTCTATCTAATTTTTCTCTCCATTATTAAAAGTAGGATATTGAAATCTCCAACTATTAGTATAGAATTTCTTATTCCTCCCTTTGATTCTGTTAATTTTTGCTTCGTATCTATGGGAATCTTTGATTGGGTGCATGTGTTCATAATTGTTATATCTTATTGAAAATGTGATTAGAGCAATAACAGGTAATGAGATTGTATCAGTAATCAAAAAATTTCCAGGCAAGAAAATGTCAGGATCAATTCTGCCAAACATCTAACAATAAGTTAACAGCAATTCTCAAAATCTTCCCAAAGATGAGAGAACACTTTGTAAGTCATTCTGTGAGGTCACCATTACCCTGATACTAAAGGTAGACCAATATATCACATTAAGAGAAAGCCATAGATCAATATTATTTATGGATATATATCCCAAATTTCTCAACACAGTACCAGCAAACTGAAATCAGCAGTATATTAGAAGTATCATACACCAAGATCGAGTGATTTATGCCAAGTGTGCAAGGATGTTTCACCATATAAAAAGCAATCAACATGATAAATTATATTAATGGAACAAAGGAAAAAAATCCACACAGTCATCTCAATTGATGCTGAGAAAGAATTTGACAAAATCCAGCACCCTTTCATGATAAAAAAAAAAAAACCCTTAACATACATACTCAGAATATCTATATATCAGGTATATATAGAATATTCCATCTAAAAGCAGCAACTACACATCATTGCAAATTCACACAGAACATTCTTCAAGATTTTGTCACATGTTAAGCCACAAAACAAGTCTCAGTAAATTAAAGAAGGTTAAAATCATGTCAAGCATCTATTCTGACCAGAAGATTATAAGGCTAGAAATCAACTACAAGAAAAAAGTGTATAAAACACAAAAACATGGAGACTAAAAAATACAATGCTAAACAATCAATGAATCACTGAGGAAATCAAAAAAGAAATTAAAAAATACCTGGAGACAAAGGAAAACAAAAATACAACAATTAAAAAATCTATGGGACACAGCAAAAGTAGTTCTAAGAGAAAAGTTTTTAGCACTACAAGCCTATGTCAGTAATCAAGAAAAATTGCAAATCAACAACCTAACTTTATACTTAAAGAAAATAAAGGAATCAAAATATGCATAGAAACAAATGAAAATGAAAACATGACACCCCAAAACCTATGGGATTCAGTAAAAGCAGTGCTAAGGGGAAGGTTCAGAGCAATACAAGCTTACCTCAAGAAACAAGAGAAAAATCAAACAAATAACCCAGCTTTACACCTAAACCAACTAGAAAAGAAGAAATTAAGAACCCCAGGGTTAGTAGAAGGAATGAAATCATAAAAAGTAGGGCAGAAATAAATGAAAAAGAAACAAAGGAGACTATAGCAAAAATTAACAAAACTAAAAGCTGGTTCTTTGAGAAGATAAATAAAATAGACAAACTATTAGCCAAACTCATCAAGAAAAAAAGGGAGAAGAATCAAATCAACAAAATTAGAAATGAAAAAGGAGAAATCACAGCAGATAACACAGAAATACAAAGGCTCATAAGAGGCTACTATCAGCAACTATATGACAATAAAATGGACAAATTCTCAGAAAAGTATAACCTTCCAAAACTGAACCAGGAAGAAATAGAAAGTCTTAACAGACACATCACAAGCATGGAAATCAAAACTGAAATCAAAAATTTCCAACAAAAAAAGCCCAGGACCAGATGGCTTCACAGGTGAGTTCTATCAAAAATTTAGAGAGGAGCTAACACCTATCCTACTCAAACTCTTCCAGAAAATTCCAGAGCAAGGTAAACTGCTAAATTCATTCTATGAGGCCACCATCATTCTGATACCAAAACCAGACAAAGATGCCACAAAAAGAAAACTACAGGCCAATATCACTGATGAACATATACGCAAAGATCCTCAACAAAATTCTAGCAAACAGAATTCAACAGCATATTAAAAAGATCATACATCATGACCAAGTGGGCTTTATCCCAGGGATGCAAGTATTCTTCAATATTCACAAATCAATCAATGTGATATACCACATTAACAAATTGAAAGATAAAAACCATATGATTATCTCAATAGATACAGAGAAAGCCTTTGACAAAATTCAACATCCATTTATGATTTAAAAAACCCTCCAGAAAGCAGGCATAGAAGGAACATAGCTCAGCATATTAAAAGCCATATATGACAAACCCACAGCAAACATTGTCCTCAATGGTGAAAAATCGAAAGCATTTCCCCTAAAGTCAGGAACAAGACAAGGGTGCCACTCTCACCACTACAATTCAACATAGTTTTGGAAGTTTTAGTGACAGCAGTCAGAACAGAAACAGAAATAAAAGGAATCCAGATTGGAAAAGAAGAAGTAAAACTCTCACTGTTTGCAGATGACATGATCCTCTACATGTCCTAAAGACTAAAGATGTTTACATGTCCTAAAGACTAAAGATGTCTACATGTCCTAAAGATCCTAAAGACTCCACCAGAAAATTACTAGAGCTAATCAATGAATATAGTAAAGTTGCAGGATATAAAATTAACACACAGAAATTCCTTGCATTCCTATACACTAACAATGAGAAAACAGAAAGAGAAATTAAGGAAACAATTCCATTCACCATTGCAACGAAAAGAATAAAATACTTAGGAATATACCTACCTAAAGAAACAAAAGATCTATATATAGAAAACTATAAAACACTGGTGAAAGAGATCAAAGAGGACACAAATAGATGGAGGAATATACCATGTCCATGGATTGGAAGAATCAATAAAGTGAAAATGAGTATACTACCCAAAGGAATCTATAGATTCAATGCAATCCCTATCAAGCTACCAACAGTATTTTTCACAGAACTAGAACAAATAATTTCACAATTTTTATGGAAATACAAAAAACCTCAAATAGCCAAAGCAATCTTGAGAAAGAAGAATGGAACTGGAGGAATCAACCTGCCTGACTTCAGGCTCTACTACAAAGTCACAGTCATCAAGACAGTATGGTACTGGCACAAAGACAGAAATATAGATCCATGGAACAGAATAGAAAGCCCAGAGATAAATCCATGCACCTATGGACACCTTATCTTTGACAAAGGAGGCAAGAATATACAATGGCGAAAAGACAATCTCTTTAAGAAGTGGTGCTGGGAAAACTGGTCAACCACTTGTAAAAGAATGAAACTAGAACACTTTCTAACACCATACACAAAAATAAACTCAAAATGGATTAAAGATCTAAATGTAAGACCAGAAACTATAAAACTCCTAGTGAAAAACAGGCAAAACACTCTCTGACATAAATCACAGCAGGATCTGCTATGATCCACCTCCCAGAGTAATGGAAATAAAAGCAAAAATAAACAAATGGCACCTAATTAAACTTAAAAGCTTTTGCACTACAAAGGAAACTATAAGTAAGGTGAAAAGACAGCCTTCAGAATGGGAGAAAATAATAGCAAATGAAGCAACTGACAAAGAATTAATCTCAAAAATATATAAGCAGCTCATGCAACTCAATACTAGAAAAATAAACGACCCAATCAAAAAATGGGCCAAAGAACTAAACAGACATTTCTGCAAAGAAGACATACAGATGGCTAACAAACACATGAAAAGATGCTCAACATCATTCATTATCAGAGAAATGCAAATCAAAACCACAGTGAGGTACCATCTCATGCCAGTTAGAATGGCTGCTATCCAAAAGTCTACAAACAGTAAAGCTAGAAAGGGTGTGGAGAAAAGGGAACCCTCTTACATTGTTGGTGGGAATGCAAACTAGTATAGCCACTATGGAGAACACTGTGGAGATTCCTTAGAAAACTGGAAATAGGACTGCCAAGTGACCCAGGAATCCCACTACTGGGGATACACACTGAGGAAACCAGAATTGAAAGAGACATGTGTACCCCAATGTTCATTGCAGCACTATTTACAATAGCTAGGACATGGAAGCAACCTATATGTCTGTCAGCAGACTAATGGATAAGAAAGCTGTGGTACACAATGGAATATTACTCAGCCATTAAAAAGAATGCATTTGAATCAGTTCTAATGAGGTGGATGAAACTGGAGCCTACTATATAGAGTGAAGTAAGTCAGAAAGAAAAACACCAATACAGTATATTAGCACATATATATGCAATTTAGAAAGATGCTAATGATGGCCCTATATGTGAGACAGCAAAAGAGACAGATATAAAGAGCAGGCTTTTGGACTCTATGGGAGAGGGTGAGGGTGGGATGATTTTAGAGAATAGCATTAAAACCTATATATTACCATATGTGAAATAGATCACCAATCCACGTTTGACGCATGCAACAGGGCACTCAAAGCCGGTGCAGTGGGACAACCCTGAGGGATGGGATGGAGAGAGAGGTGGGAGGGGGGTTCAGGATGGGGGACACATGCATACCTATGGCTGATTCAAGTCAATGTATGGCAAAAACCACCACAATATTGTAAAGTAATTAGCCTCCAATTAAATAAATAAATAAAAAGAAAATTTAAAAAACCAAACAAAACCAAATTTAGTAGAAGGAAAGAAATAATAAAGATTAGAGCAAAAATAAATAAAACAGAGAATAAAAAATATAAAATATCAATGAAACCAAGATTCATTTTTTAAAAGATTTTAAAAATTCATAAACTTTTATCCAGAAACATCAAGAAAAAAACAGAAGGCCCAAATAAATAAAAACATAAGTAAAAAAAGAGTTACACCTGACACCACAGAAATACAAAAGATCATATGAGATTTCTTTAAAAAAAATTATACACCAATAAAATGAATAGGGCTTCCCTGGTTGCTCAGACTGTAAAGAATGCACCTGCCAATGCAGGAGATGCAGGTTCAGTCCCTGGGTTGGGAATATCCCCTGGCGAAGGAAATGGCAACCCACTCCAGTATTCTTGCCTGAGTAGGCTGCAGTCCAGGGGTTGCAAAAGAGTTGGACATGACTTAGTGACTAAACAACAACAAACAGCAACAAAATGGACAACCTAGAAGAAATGGACAAATTTCTAGAAATGTATATTCCCTCAATACTGAGTCAAGAAGAAATATAATATGAACAGACTGATTCCCAGGAATGAAATTGAACCATTAAAAACAAACAAACAAAACAACAACAGCAAAAAAAAAAAAAAATTACCAACAAAGAAGTCTATGACCAGATGGCTTCACAGATGAATTCCACCAAACATTTAGAGAAGTGTTAACACCTATCCTTCTCAAAATATTTCAAAAAATTGCAGAGGAAGAAACACTTCCAAACTCATACTTTGAGGCCAGCATCACCCTGATACCAAAACCTAACAAAGATACCACACACAAAAAGGAAAATTACAGGCCACTCTCTCTGATGAACACAGATACAAATATCCTCTACAAAATGTTACAAAGCAAATTCAACAATACATTTAAATGATCATAAACCATGATTAAGTGGTATTTATCCCTGGTTCAACATCCACAAATCAATCAATATGATATATGCATTAAAAATTGAAAAATAAAAATATATGATTATCTCAATAGGTGCAGAAAAAGTATTTCACAAAATTCAACATCCATTTATGATAAAAACTCAACATCGTGGGTAAAAGAGGGAACACACATCAATATAATAAAGGCCATATATTACAAGTCTATAGGCAACAGCATAGTGAACTAGTGAAGTCGCTCAGTCATGTCCAACTCTTTGTGACCCCATGAGCTATAAGCCTACCAGGCTCCTCCATCCGTGGGATTTTCCAGGCAAGAGTACTGGAGTAGGTTATTTCCTTCTCCACTCAATGATAAAAAGCTGAAAGCATTTCCTCTGTGATCCGGATCAAGAAAAGGATGCCCACTGTCACCATTTTCTTTTGTTTGTCTGTTTATTTTTTAAATAATTAAAAAATTTTTAATTCTACTCTCATCACTTTTATTCAACATAGTATTGGAAGTCCTAGCCACAGTAATCAGACAAGAAAAAGAAATAAAAGTGATCCAAATTGAAAAGGAAGAAGTAAAACAGTCACTACTTGCAGATGATGATACTCTACATGAAAATCCTAAAGATGCCACCAAAAACTACTAAAGCTCATCAATGAATTCATAAAGCTGTAGGATACAAAATTAACACATAAATGTAGCATTTCTATACATTAGCAATGAATCATCAGAAATAGAAATTGAGAAAACAATCCCATCAAAATGAATAAAATACCTAGGAATAAATCTAACTAAGGAAGTGAAAAACCTGTACAATATAAAACATTGATGAAAGAAATTGAAGATGACACAGACAGATGGAGAGAGGTACTGAGCTCATGGATTTGGAGAATTAATATTGCTAAAATGACCATACTCCCCAAGGAAATCTATAGATTCCATGCAATCTCTATCAAAATATCAAAGGTTCAGAAACCTAGAAGAAATAATTCTAAAATTTGCATGGAAACACAAAAAACCTCGAATAGGCAAAACAATCCTGGGAAAGAACAGAGTTGGAAGCATCATGCTCCCTGACTTCAGACTCCGCTACAAAGCTATAGTAATCAAAACCAATATGATACTAGCATAGAAACAGTTACATAGATAAATGGAATAGAATAGAATATGAACCCACATTTACAATTAATCTATGACAAAGGAGGCAAGAATATACAATGGGAGAAAGACACCCTCTTTAATCAATGGTGCTGGGAAAACTGGACAACTACATGCAAAACAATCAAACTGGACTACCTTTTCACACCATATACAAAAATTAACTCACAGTGGAGTCAAAGGATAAATTTAACGCTCAGCACCATGAAATTCCTAGAAGAAAACATAGGCAGTACACTCTTTGACATTGGTCTTAGCAATATTTTTTTGGATGTCTTCCCAAGCAAGGAAAATGAAAGCAAAAGTAAACCAATGGGACTACATCAAACTAAAAAGCTTTTGCATGATGAAGGAAACTATCCACAAAGTGTAAAGGCCACCTGCTTATACAATACTGTATGTCAGTTATATCTCAATAAAACTGGAAGAAAAAAGAGAAATAGCAGCTTATTATATAAATAGGAATAAATGCAGTAACTAATTACCAGGAGAAACCATTAAAGGAGAAGAAGGTCTGGCATGGGAAAGGACAGGGCAAGGGATGGTGGTTGTTACATTGACACTTCTGGTCTTTGATTTTTAACCATATACATGTGTAATATTTTGATTTCAAAAGTACTTTTTAAACTCTGCAATTCTAATCCTGTCCACTCCTGGCCTCATATCCCCCTAGTGATACATTGTGTTAAATTATAGATTCTTTACATATCATTCAAAACCCTTTAAGATCTGGCCCCAACCTACATTACCAGCATCATTACTGCTCTTTTCCTTAAAGTACCTGAGACTCTAGTCATAGCAATCTTTTAGCAGCATCTTGGGTGCCATATTCTTTCATGCTTCCATGCTTTTGCACAATTTGTTGCTTCTGCTTGACTTTCCCCTCCTTCTTCCCTTTCCTCTCTACCTCCTCCTCATCTCCCTGATGATCCCACACTCATCTTCCCAGAGTCTGAAAATGTCATCTTCCCCAGGAGGCCTTCCCTACCACCCCACAGTAAGAGTTTTGTCCTCTTTCCCCTGTGCTGTCTCAGCGTTTAGTACATTGCCCTACTATAGCACAGATCACATGGGATTTAACTTGATGAGTCTGCTTCTCCCACTGGATTGTGGGATGCTTGATTGCAGTGACCAGCTTTGCTTCATGTTTATAGTCCCAGGGCTTATCCTATGCTTTATTGAATTGAATGTGCTTTTAAAGGGCATTTGAAAAAATACTTCACTAAGAAACTAGGGAAAATCAAATTAAGTCTCAGAAAGCTAGTACAGGTGATTGTGTTACAGCATCACCATAACTATGAAGACAGAAACACTGATGGTATGGTAGTTCTTCAAAATGTTAGAGTTACCATATGACCTAGCAGATCCACTCCTAGGTATATATCCAAGAGAAATGAAAGTATATATTCACATAAAAACTGGCATATGAATGTTCACAGCAACATTATTCATAATAGCCCAAAATGAAAATAACAGAAGCACTTAAGGTGACTGAAGATTGGATAAACAAAATGTGGCATATCCATATAAAGAATATTATCTGGCCATAAAGAGGAATGAAATACTGATACATACATACTTTAATGAACACTGAAATCATGCTAAGTGAAGCCAGACACAAAAGGTCACAAATTGTATGACTTCATTTTTATGAAATGCTCGGAGTAGGCAAATCTATAGAGACAGAAATTGTATTAATGGCTGCTCGGGCCTGGAGGTGAGTTGGAGGTGAATGGGAGTGACTGCTAATGGGTACAAAGTTTCTTTTTTGGGTGATTAAATGTTCTAAAATTAGATAGTGATGATCACATAACTTTGGGAACTATGCTAAAAAACATTATATTGTGAACTTTAAAAGGGTGAACTTTATGGTTTAAATGATATCTCAAAAGAGCTGTTTTTATTTATTTATTTTTAAAAGAGCTGTTTTTAAAAAGAAGAAATCCAGAAAAGATCCTGGAAAGAAATACACCAAAAAGTCAGCAAACTGTTAACTTTGAGTTGTGGGGTTTTGTGAAGGTGATTGTTATTTTCTTTTCTTCTACTTTATAGTGTTTTCCATACATTCTACAATGAACATGTAATTAAGATCAGACACTTCATGCTTTAAAACATCAAGGAAGAAGAGAATTAACATGTTCTGAGCACATGTTATGTACTAGGTAGGGTAACCCCCACAGTATTCCTGTCAGGTTGCTATTTCTTTTTTCAACATCACCAGGGTGACGGGGGGAAAATGAGACGTAAGGATTCACTGTCTTTCCTCATTCTCTCCCCCTTTCTAAAAAAACTTCTTGGGTTTTCTGGCTTCATTTGGGGACTTTGGTTTGTTGAACTTGTAGTAATGACTAAAGGAAAATTGAAAGAGACTTTGAAAGTTAGGACTGATTTATAGTAGAGCAGAGAGTAACCAGAGAAAGCAAAGAAGACTCTGGGGAAAGATCAGAAGAGAATAGAGAAAGAGAAGATGTGTCAAGGGTTGAACATAGAGGGAATTACCATGTGTAGAAGGATGGACTAGATTCTGGGTGCCTGGATTTTCTAATCATTCTGATCTCAGCTCAGACATGGCCTCCTCAAAAGCCCCATGATGTTCTGATGCCCACTTCTGAAGGAGCCGCTCTCACCTCTATCTCCATCTTGTTCCATCCCATTACCCTGTGTTATCTTCTCCATAGTATTGATTACTATCTGAACATGTCCTGTCTTCTTTCACTGGGGTGTGAGCACTGTTCCAGAAGCAGAACCTCCTCTGGCTTGTTCAGTGGTCTGTTGCTGGACTGGGAACCAGGTCTGGTAATGTGTGGTGCTCAGAATGTGAGAACTGTGCTTTCTGTTATCAATTCATTGACTCCTCTCTCCTCACTTATCTCCACTTTTTCTAATGTTCATCCTTCAAAGCTCCAGTCAAGACCCAGCAACTACTGAAACTCATATCTCTTGGCTAGAAGTGAGCCCTTGACCTTGACACATGAGCCCTCAACTACTCTCATACTGGTCTCATAGGCTCTTTGATGTCAAGGTTCATTTTTTATACATCACAACAACACATTTTACTGAGCTTATTTGTGTGTGCATGCCATAAAATCAACACATGAGAAAAATAGTCATTTTAGACAGATAACTTATGAAGAAAATTTGAAAAGGTAAGATGATGACAATGTAAGATGATGAAAACGGTTGGAGGAATGGCACTAATTTCATCCGAATAGTTGGAGAAATTTCTCTGAGGAAGTGACAATTGAGCTGAGATTTGACTTGAATCTTTCTGTTTCTCCCACAATGCCCTATATATTGCATTTTCTGACTGACAGACCATGGAGTGTCAGGAGTGGAAGTTTCCTAAAGGTTCTTTAGTCCAGGTCCAATCTTACATAGGTTTCATCTCCTGATAGTAAGCTGCTGCTCCCAGGTAGGGTAACCTGTCTCAAGGCCCCCAAAGTTTCCCACTTCAGTTGGTTCTTCAGACACCCTTATGAACAGCTATATAACCAACATTTTCTAGGCACCTTTTATGTGCCAGACACTTCCATACCCAGTATCTTACTTACCTCTTGCCTAGTAGTACTACTATTATTATTCCAATTTGAAAGATGAAGCAAACTCAGAGAGTTTATGTAACTTGCCCAAAGTCACACTGCCAGCAAGTGTGTAGTGAATGTGCCTAACGCCAAGACTGGTGCACCTTGCTATTATCTCTTGCTCTCCCATTATTCTGAAGTTTAAACTATCTTGTTCAGGCTTTGAGATTCCTAACTTTGGGATTGGCTTGATTTCATTGGAGCTATCTCACTAGAGATATCAAGTTAACCTTTTCCATCAACTGACCCTTTAGAGACGCCAAGGTTTACTGTCTTTATTTTTTGTAATCATTACATGAAGACTGAGATCATGTCCGACCCCAAATGTTCCTGGCTGGACAGTCTGATGCCTCACTCAGGATCCTTTCTCTAAATCTGGGACTCCCTCATAAACCCTGTGTGAGAGAGAGACAGAGAGAAAGACAGAGAATAACAGACTGATGCTCTTTACTTGCCTGGTGCCCAGGCTAAGAGGTCATTCTGATCCCTATATTGTGGCTACTTCTACCCCCAACCCAATCCTTAAATCTGCTGAGTCTGTTCTATTTCCCCTTCTACTTTCTTCAGGGGGTCAACACTGGTATCTGCTCTTTTGTGCCTCAGAGAGGAACCTGTTAATCTCCTATATCTCCTCCCTCCCTCAGCCTCCTTTTCAGTCTCAGCTATGACCAGCTGCCCTAGAGGTGAAAACAGGGAGCAGGAGCCCAGGATTTGGGAATCTCTGAACCACCACATTATGAGGGGCGCACGCCCTCGTGTGTTCGCCTTACATAAATTCAGCCTGAGATTACAACCTAAGGCCCTGCTGGCAGAGCTCTCTTTCACTGACCTGGCCAAGGATCCTAGCCTTTCTCTGGCCTGCCTATGCCAATGCCTCCCAGGCGTTTGAATCAGTCTAGGTCTTGGGGACCCCATCTGGTCTCACTCCAAATGGAACACCTCCTGGTTGTTTTCCCCTTTCTCTCTCTCTAACAACTGTAACTGTGCTGTGCTCAGTTGCTCAGTCATGTCCGACTCTTTGCCACCCCAGGCTCCTCTGTCCCTGGGGATTCTCCAGGCAAGAATACTGGAGTGGTTTGTCACGCCCTCCTCCAGGGGGTCTTCCATACCCAGAGATCCAACCCAGGGATCCAATCCAGGTCTCCCACATTGCAGGCGGATTATTTACCATCTGAGCCACCAGGGAAGCCCAAGAATACTGGAATGGGTAGCCTATCCCTTCTCCAGGGGATCTTCCCAACCCAGGAATCAAACCAGGTCTCCTGCATTGCGGGCAGGTTCTTTATCAGCTGAGCTACCTAGGAAACCCAACAACTGCAACTACACAATAATAATAGCCACTTTTTGGCAAGCATGTAATATGGGCCAGGGGTTTATATTCATCAGCTAGTTCAAGCTTCACAGCACCCTGATAGGTAAGTGATATTTTCTCGGTACATGATAGGCACTTGTGAACGAATTAATGGTTTCTCCCCAATTCATCATAGGGCCAACAGAAGCTTAGGGAAGTTACAGAAGTAATGGGTCAGAAACAGAATTGAAACCCAAGCCTAACTGACCTCAAAGCCTGGCTCCCAACAGTCATATCAGGATGCTTCTAAAACAACTGAAACACCATGAATTCCAGTTCACAAGCCTGTTTGAGGGAGAAGCTGATGGATGTGGTTAGGAATACTGTATTTTTTTTTTCATTTATTTTTATTAGTTGGAGGCTAATTACTTTACAATATTGTAGTGGTTTTTGCCATACATTGACATGAATCAGCCATGGATTTACATGTGTTCCCCATCCCGTAAAGTCACACAGCTAGTAAGCAGGCACCACCACTTCCTTGTTTGAGTGTGGGCAAGTTGCTTGACTTCTCTGTACCGCAGCTTCCCTATTGGCAAATGGAGATAATAATAGTAACAACCAGAGGGTTGGGCTGCTTTAATGAGATAATATACATAAAGGGCCTAGCATGGAGCTTGGTATATGGTAATTACTCAAAAAATGTTTATGATGGTGCCTGAGACAAACACAACATGACAGCCCCTTCTGGCACCTTCTCTCTGTCTTGTTCCTTACTGCATTCCTTCCACCCCTTTATTCACTGTACTGGGCTGAATGTGGCCACCACCATGTCCATGTCCTAATAGTTAGAACCGATGAATATTGTCTTATTTGGAAAAAAGATCTATCTTTGTAGATGTGATTAAGTTTAATGATCCTGAGATGAGGAGATCATCCTGGATTATATGGGTATATTCTAAATTCAATGACGAGTATTCTTATAAGAGAGCGGCAAAGGGAAATATGGGTATCAGTATTTAAGTATTGTGAACTTCCTATTATAGTATTTAATTTATGGGATATCAAGAAAAAGAGCAAATAGCTTTCAAGAACTTTATTTCCTCCTCTGCAGAAGGGGTCAGTGTGCTTTGGGTGGTAGGAAGGATAGTTGTATTATGTTGGCAGAAATATAGCCTTGTTGTTATCTTTATCTGGAGATTAAGTATGGTTTAGAGATGAATATGGGTGCCAAGTAGACAAGTGGTGGGTGGGTTGCCTTGCGAGGGCATGTCTGCTTCTAGAGGAAGACCACTGTGCTTCTGCCCAGAAGTGGGCCCTGGGAGGCTCTTCTGGTAGGGCTGAGATTTCCTGCAGGAAGCAGTTCTATTCTGCTCTAATATGAGGAAAATGGGTAATCAGAGTCATAGAAGCCTGTACCTTATTGCCTGGCTCTAGTCATTTCAGTCTGGACCATTTTAAAAGCAGGTGTTGCCAATCCACTTTAGTCATAATCCCTTCATGAAGTGCCCTTGGAAGACACCTGCAAGCTCTGTACCTTGGAGAATGTGCCTGGGAAATGGAATAGGCTATCTGCTTTCCAGAGTTGTCAAATCCAAGCCAGGGCCTTGGGAGAACCAAGGTGGTGGTTGCAGGTAAGGGAGGGGGGTTGAATCACCTCAGACTCCCACAATAGGTTCTTTTCCTTTCCAGTCTGGGCAGGTATTCTTCACACCAAGGACTACTAAGAACTAAGTGACTAAAAGAGAGTCTCAGGTGAGTGGCTTACATGGGGAAGGGAAGAGGATAGAGTGCCTTGATTTCCAACATCACCAGGCTGGAGAAAGGCAAAATGGCTCAGGGAGGCCACAGACAAGAGTAAGGTTCAGGTTGATGGGCCCTCTACTCAATGGTGCGTGTTGACCTGGGATGGTTTGCTATCAGATTCTAGCATCTTGTAGGCTCCCAGGGGAGGCCCAGCAGTGTTTGTGAACTGACTGACCCATGTTTGTTCCTGAGAAGGTCTATTTTACAGATAGCAACCTCTGATGGACCCTCCTTCTGCGGGCCTGGATTCTTAACTTTTTTAGGTGTCCATTGTCTATAGGAGTCTCCTAGTTGGCTCCAGGCTCCTTAGGTGACAGTAGCTGAGAGATTGCCCATATTGGCTGAGCTGTCTGTCTTTCTGCCAAGTGAGCAAACTGGAGAAGTGCCCCCAAGACAAGAGAGAGAACAAGGAGGATAGATGCAAAGCCAGTTTCTCCATGCTCCACAGAGTTACAATCTTTGCTCTGCCCACACCATGCCATGTTGTCAGGGACTGCATCATAGTCATCCCTGTGTCCCTTACAGGAATAAAGGCAGTGTCTAGTATGTAGGAGATGGAGGCACCTGTAGCTTTGAGCCAGAGAGATCTGCATCAAACTTCAGGGCCTGTCAAATACTAGACGTAAGATGCTGTTTGGGTCACTTACCTTCTGAGAATGCCAGTTTTCTCACTGGAATATAAAATGACTTTGAATGAGAGATTAGATACAAAGTACCTGGAATGTAGTAGGTGCTCAGTAGATGGTACCTGTCACCACCATCACCACTATCGTCATCACCAAAACCATTAGAATTTATTGTGCACCCACTGCATGTCAGTCTTGATGCTTGGCTTTGATGCAGAAGATAAAGGAAAAGCAATCAGTGATTTCTGCCCCAGGTTAGCATGTAGTGGGAGAGCTCAGATACACAGTAATATTGGAAATCCAAGTGCTGATCAGAGGCACACAATCAGGATATGGAGATCAAAGGAGAGAACAGATCTGCGGGCTCGGGGCTTCTAGGAAGGCTGCCCAGAGGAGGCAAGTGCTATGGTAGGCCTGGATAGATTGAATCTCTAGTACTTAGAGGAGGAAGGGGAAGAGAATAAAGGGGTTCCTGGCTTAGCTCAGCCCAGGCCAGCACCTGAAGCTGGCAGTATCTTCCATCTTCCTTCAGGCTGTTGGGGGCCAGGCCCAGTACTGCAAATACTGGGCTGGCCACTGGGGGTCGACAGAGATTGAGGAATAGGGAGGCTACTTGGGAGAGGAGATTTCCTTAGAGACTACCTCTGTGATTGAACAACCTGCCTAATGTCTCATTTCCCTTCCTCTGAAATTCCCTCCTCCTTCCTCTGCTGTCTATAGAGCCCTAATCCCCCGAGACACTCTTAGTTCAGAAGCCCTAATCCCCCGAGACACTCTTAGTTCAGAAGCCCCAGAGCTTCCTGACTTCCCCACCCCTGCCCAGAACACCAACCCAAGGAGGAAAATTCCCTCCCTCTCCACATCCCCACCCCCATCTCCAGTTCTTCTGGCTAAGGCCTGGGGCTGCCATAGTCTCTGCTTTGTGTCCAGGAGAGCAGCTGTGAAAGAAAAACAAGCCAGGCCAGGGAGATTTATGTTCCTCTGAGGAGGGGGTGGCTTCACTGTGAGGAAGATTCTGGGTGGTTTGTCAACTGAGGCCTCACCCAGCCCCAACTTGGTCAGCACTTGGGAGGTGGAGGTATGGCAGGGGTGGGGTGGAGGAGGTTGGTTGGGAGACTAAAGGCTTAGAAAGAAATTGGACCTTCCCTGGGAGGTACATTGAGCCTGGGCACTGGGGTCTTGATGATTAAAGATGAGAAGAAGGTCTCTAAACCAAGCTGGACTAAGTAGAGAGTGGGGAGTAGAGGTTTCAATGTCAGAGATCCTTGCTTGGTTGGCTCAGGGGCAGCTGGAGGGTAGTGGGCCTGGGTGCCATATATTTGCCTTTGGTTATCTGGCCAGTTGTGTCCAGTCCCTTATCTAGCCTCAGGATGTTCCATGGGCTCATGACCTTTCTACCAGTAGGCTTGGGTTTATCAGTCGAGAAAGCCCAGACCTGACCCTTTAACCATTTTTTTTTTTTTACTTCACTGAAAAACTATGATTACGTATTGCTGACCCTTTAACCTTTATGGTAGGTTGGGAGATAGGAAGTTAGTTCATAGGCTAGTGAGGGGTCAGAACTAGGAGGGCTGGAGAGAGGAGGAAGCACTGCCTCTTCCCTTGGTTCCTCAGGTTGTTCAAATATTTGCTCTGCTTTGGGTGTTCCTCCAAGGGAATTTTATTCCCTGTGTTTATGGGGCCTGACAAGTCCAGTGTGTTCTCTAAGGAGCCAGGAGCAGGACTGGGCAAAGATGCCATGTCTGCAGCCAGCATTGTCCTCCTCTGGGCTTACTAGTTCTCTGAGATGGGGACTAAGCTGGTTAGTGACAGATGGGGACAATGGCTGCTCCCCACCCTGAATTCCTGAGCCCCTGACAGTGATGAATGGCCCAGCCCCTCTTTGCACATTCCCCAGGTAACTGGAGTGAGGGAGTGACAGGTGGGCCAGGCTGGAGTGCTACAGTTTCCCCTATAGCTGCCCTCCCTGGGGCCAGAAAGCAAGGGCAGGAGGGACTGTTAGAGTAAGCTGAACCCAGATCAGTGACACACAGGAGCTTAGGTATATCCAAAGATGAGACCTCTAAGGAGCCAAGGGTTCCAGCTGCAGTCCAGAGCCTGTGCTCCCCGCCGTGCCACCCGTAGCCATGCGCTGGCCCTCAGATCCCCTGTTCTAGGCTCTTTTCAGACACAGGGGAAGGTCATTTGCCTGTGTGGGCCCAAGGGCTTTGGACAGATTTCTAGGAGTTCAAGGTAGGATAATGAGGTGCAAGGAGGGGATAAAGAGAGAGGGAGGGAGAGGGCAGGCCCATCTCAGGAAGAGAAGGTCTCTTATCTCTGGTGTCATCCTGCCAACAGCATGATCTGGAACCAGGCTGACACCTGGAAGATCAAGTGCACATACCCATAAACCAGGCTTGAAGCTGGGGCAAGGACCAGGGATTGAACGTCTGGTTGAACTCTTGGCTTCTGGGACCACCCCTTCTTTCCCCAGCCACTGGGAATTGCCATGGCTACAGGGAAACTAGACTAGCAGGGCTTACCCACCTGGGACTTGGTCTGGGGTGTGGTGCAGCCAGGAGAGGGGTGGGAGGAAGAGTAGGAAGGCTCCCACCCTGGGCTTGCCCTGAGCCTGACCCAGAGATAGAGTGATTTGGGAAAAGCAAGGTGTTCACTGGGGAGGGAGGACAGCCTGAGCTCAACATAGACCCCAGGTGGTCTCTGCTAGAGGGCAGTGAAGGCAGAGGAAGACCAGGAGAGAAGCGGCTAGTGGGACAAAGAAGTTGGCTGGGTAAGAGAGGGCTCTGCAGGCTGAGGGTGGTAGGGGCAGGGGATGCAGCCTGATTGAGGCTGGAGCCTCAGTTTTCTCTTCTCTAAAATAGGCCTATCAGTATCAATCTCAGGGATGTTGTGAGAATTAAACAAAGACAGCATAGCACCAAGGGTGAGAGTGCCCAGCTACAGTGCCTGGCATACAGATGGGGTTCAAGAAACACAACTCTCCCTCTCCCTGTAGGGATCAGTTGTGTATATCTGTGAAGAGGATGCAGGCAGAGGCTGTGGGTCTTCAAGGGGACAGACAGGAGGATTGGGGTAGGCCAGAGATGACTGTAGACAGGAGAGAGGGCTGCTAGCCTCATGGAGTAGTCCCAGCTGGCATCACCCCAGGCCTCAAGGCAAGCTTCCTGCCCTCTGACCCTTCACTGTACAAGGTCCACACTTTGACACATATTCCTTTCCAGGGCCCTGGAGTATCTGAGTAGAGTCATGTGTCTAAGCTCAAGTTACACAGTTCTATGGCCCAGGTTTGAATCCTGACTCTTCTCCCTGGTTGTGAGGCTTTAGGTGAGGAAGTTCACTTCTCTTGTCTCAGAGTACAAAAAAGACAAGGAAGGGTCAAGGACAAGGGCCATGGTAATAAGAGAGGGGGTGTGAATGTTCATGAACATGGACAGGACAGCCCCATGAGAAAATGTGGAGGCTAGACTCTATGTCCCGTAGGGGTAGGAACCAGGCCTGTCAGCTGGTGCTGTGTGAATCGATAGGCAAGGAAGACAGTGAGTTCATATATGAATATGTACATGTGTGAGAATATGAGAAGAGCTAAAAAATGTGCGTGTGGCACATAAAGCATGTGTGAACGGGTGAGAACATGTGTGACTGGGAATGAGGGTGTCTCTGTGGGAGGCTCTGTGGAGGAATAATAGTTTCCATTTAGTAAGCGCCATGGTGGGCTGGCTGTGATGTTTAGACCTTCCTGTGCATTATCTCACTCCCCACTCAGCACAGTTCCATGAAGGAGAGATGATCTCCAGGTTACAGAAGAGTTAACTGAAGCACACAGGGGAAGCGACTTGACCAAGGAGACACAACTGATAAGCAGTGAACTCTATGGCTCTGAAGTCCATAACTCCATGCCTCCCGTGGGTGTGGGAAGCTGAGTTCTCTGAAGCTCTCTGGGGGGCTGTTATGATACCTGAGGCCTCCTGCAGCTGCCAGCTGTTTTTTGGCACCCCTGGGTTCAGAAGGCCCCTACATACAGATTTCCATCTGCTTGGAGATTCTTGAAGGCAGGGCTTGGTGGGATTCCTCTTTGGATCTCAGCTCAGAGGTAATCACAGGATCAGTGCTCAGGAAACCCTGGTGGACTTTAACCCTGAGGGGTGTGTGTGTTCAGTGACACTGATCTGGGAGGCTTGGGAAGGTGTGTGACTGCCACTAGGATAGTGAGTTTGGATAAGAGAGGGTCCACATCCCCCACATCCTGACTTCCTTTTCAGCTTCCCTGGGGAGTAATTTTCCCTACCTTAGGGGGCATGAATCACTACATAAGAGGCCCTGCTAGGGTAGGGCAGGAGCTGGGATCCTGGAGTCATTGGCCCTGGCTGCAGCATGGAATAGGCCCAGCCCTGCTACTGAGGCTCCAATAGGCAGGTTGAGGCAGAAAGGCTGCACCATGACCAGCGGTGACCAGTGTGTGGAGCAGGCCTAGACACAGAGTCCTCTCTTCTTTCCTCTGTGCCCTCCCCACCCAGGATGTGGTCTTAGCACACTCAGGAGCTGCTGCTGTCTTCCCAGGCTTCCCAAGTCTGGCAGCATAGCTTCATCTGCCCTATCCCCCACCTGATCAGCCCCCCACCTGGGCTCACCTCCCAAACGGCACTGGGCATATTAGCAGTGGAATCTGAGGCTGGTTCTGGGATTGACGGTGGGTGACTTTAGCTGGGAACTTGGGGATGTGGCCAGGGACATAGATGAACTTCCCCAGGCCTAGAAACCCCTCAGAGGACTGTGAGTGAAGAGTGGAGTCCTGGCCATCCTGAAGGTTGCTGCTTTCCAGGCATGAACCAGCTTTTAATCAGGAATGAAGTAAGTAAGCAAGTAAGCAAGAAGAGGGGCTGGAAATGTGGTGACTCAGTATGGTATAGGAAACTGGGCACAGGCTTAGGAGACAGAGAAGTCTGGGGCCAAATTCTGCTTCTACCATCAATCAGCTCCATGACCTCAAATGAGTCACTTCCCCTTGAGCCTTAGTTTTCCCTCTTACGTAAAATAGGGATCATGGAACTCATTTCAAAGGATTGTGAAGGGAAATGCCTCTACCATGGTTCCTAGAACATAGTAGGCACTCAGTAAGTGGCAAGTTGTTTTCCATCCTCAGGTTTTGCTGTCCTTCCATGCCCTTTGGACAATCCTAGTCTCCAACTTGGTTTATTGGTGTGTCCCTGCACCTTGTTCTTGTCTCTCCTTGCTCACACCCTAATAAGGAATCCAGGAGGGAGGTGAGAGACCCTAAACAGCTCCTCCTTTTCTATTTCTATCCATCTCATCCTCTCATCCTCTAGGCCCTGTTCCTGAAAGTGAGAGTAACCCACTTCCTCTCCTGGAAGTGAGAATAACCCACTTCCCTCTCTTTGTTTCCCCCAAATATAGGTCTACTCTATGAACCAAAGAGGTCATCAGAGGATCCAGTGAGAAAGTCAGTAACTCAGCCTCCTCTTTAAGTGAGAGAAGGACAGGAAACTGTGTAAATGGCAGAGCACTTCGGGAATGTTGCTAATTATCTCCATAAAGCAGCAGCAAAGGGATTTTAAGTCCTCGGCAATCCCTGAGCCAACTCCAAACTCAGATCTTCCTCCTAGTGCTCTCTCTTCCTCCCCATAGGGGACCGCGGTTCTAGCCAAGGCCACTACCCTGTCCTGGGTCTTGCGCTCGAGCGCGTGTGCCAGGCTCGTGTGTGCCACGCTCCTGTTAGAGTGGGCACTCTCAGTCGGTCCCAGGCGCCGGCAGTGTTATAAAAGTCCAGTAGGGGGAGACATTAGCATGTGGGTACATCTGTTGAGGTCCGACGAGGGAGAGTGGGTCGGACCTGGAGGGTCTGAGCTATGGGATTGAGCCAAAGTTATAAGCAAAGAAGCGAGGAGGGGCGGGGAGAACAGGCCAGGGCTGGGAGACAAAGACCCAGATGGCGAGCCTGGGAGGCGCTGGAGTCTGGTGTGCTGGGGCCAGGGCATCTGCTTTTGCATTTTCTAAAGGTGCCTCTGCCCTATAACCTTTCCTCTTTGCGTCATTCTTTATCGAGGTGCCCTCTCATTCCCGCTGGCCGATCTCGGGGCCTTGCCCATACCTTCAGACAGGACAGGACTCGAAATCTGGGTTCCTGGTGTCCCACAAGGCTCTTCTCCAAAGTTGAGATTTCCAAGGCCTAGTCCCCAGGAGCGAAGAAATTCTCCCCCACCCTCCTCTTTCCCCTACTTGACCCCCCTGAGATTCCAGCACCCACCGATATCCATTTGTCTGTTCAGGACTCCGGGTCCATGTGCAAGTGGCGACTGCATTGCGAAGGTGAAAGGAGGAAAGCCTACCAGAGTCCTGCGAGAGAAGGGACAGGCAGTAAACAAGTTATCTTTGCCACAGTGGTGGGCATGGAGCAAAAACTTCAGGGCTCGCGTGTGTAACAAGAATGGCAGTACTTTCCCGGGATACTCGTGACAGGACCTGTCTGGCCCAGGGCAGTGGGCCGGAGTGTTGAACAGGCGCGCAGGGAGCAGAGCAGGCCAACAGCTCTAGAGGAGCGCCAACTTCCCACGGGCAGAGCGCTCTGAGAACAGGACTAGGCGGGACCCATCCCTAACCGCACGAGCCGCACACTCAGATTGGTGCCATCGAGAGTGCGGCGTCCTTAAGAGTTCCCGAAACCCCGCCCCCTTCCTCTTCCAGGGGCGTGGTGCGGGGCAAGGACCCCGTTACGGAGCTTGCTATTGGCTAAAACGAGTAGGGTTGGCCTTGCGTACGCCTGAGCAGGGGAGTAGACAGCTCAGCAGCAGCGGAGGGAGTCTATGCGTGCTGGACAGCAGTGGGAGGTGTGTGAGCCTCGCGCTGAACGCAGACCCTCGGGCGCAGTCGCCGGGAAGCTAGGACTCGGCGACTGGGCTGCCAGGCCAAACGCCTAGGCTTCAGAGGCGCAAACTGATGGTACTGGCTTGCTCGGCAGCGTCTCCCCGCTCTTCTAAATACACTAAGCGGGGCCCGCGCTGAAGTCGAAGCTGTCGGGGGGCGCCCAGCCCGGAGTTCCAGTGTGGCCTGGAGGAACGGAGCCCGTGCAAGGGCGGCCCGGTCGGGAGCCCCCGGATCGAGCTCTTGTGGTGGGAAGACTCCCACTTCTTCCCAGGGGGGCCGATTCCAGGACGGTTGAGGCGTCGGGGCGGCCACCAAGTCCCCAGCGGGGAGACCCCGTCGGGGAGAGGGCACACAGTCCCAAACGGTCTCGGGGAGCCGAGCGGAATCGGAAGGGATCCTCCGGTGGGGGGCAGAGCCCCCGTCGCGCTTCGTGTGGCAGAGAGGCCAGGGGAGCGAGCCCTCGGAGGCCGCAGCTCATGCCGGAGTTGGGGGCGGCTGCCCAGTGAGTCCTCCTGGCCGGCGGGGCGGAGAAGAAAGACACCAAAGCCGGCGGGAGGGGAGCACTTCAAGGCCGGCGGCTGCGGAGGATGGGCGCCTGAGAGGTTCGGAGCGCAGCGCGGCACGGGAAGGCGAGGCCAGCTTTGCTGAGGAGGTGCCAGGGGATCCCGAAGTGCAGCCTGCCCCCGGGAAGATGGCCCGTCCTGGCCAGCGTTGGCTCGGCAAGTGGCTTGTCGCGATGGTCGTGTTGGCGCTATGCCGGCTCGCCACGCCGTTGGCCAAGAATCTGGAGCCCGTGTCCTGGAGCTCTCTCAACCCCAAGTGAGTAACTTATCTCTTCTGGTCCCTGAGGGTGGGAGGCACTCCTTCGGGGTGAGGCCGCGCGCCCCCGAGCGCCTGTGGGAAGGTGTTCAGAGGAGGAGCGGCGCCCTATTTTGTCTCTGGCTTTTTCGAGTGTGTTTCCCTGCGGACGGGCGGGGAAGGGTGCGGCGGGGTTGGGTGGGGGCACTTGGCTGGATTGTGACCCCTCGGCTTCTCGGCTCTCTCCTCCGCACGTCCCAAATCAAGTCAAGATTGTCGCGCCGGGCAGAGCTGGGAGTCGGAGCGCTCTAGAGCGCACCGGAGAGCTGGGTGGGGGATAGAAAGCAGCCCCCTTTAGGGCCCCTGGGAACGTGGCGGTTTTCGCGGAGAGCCGCTGGCGGGGTTGGGGAGTGGGGGCGAGCTTGACCTGGGCAGGGGAAGAGGCTAGAACACGGGTTCCCCGTTTGTTTAGCAGTGAAGGGACCGCGGCGCGGGACTTCGCGCTTGGAGCGGGTGGCAGCGCCTGTATCCTGATTCAGGCTTCTCCCATTTTCATTTCTTTCTTCCCAGTTCGCCTCCCTAGCTTTTCGTTTTGCTGCCTCTTCCAGCCCTCGCGCCCCCCCCCCCCCCCCGCCGCCACCTTTCTCCCTGCTGGGGCCGTGGAAGGGCGGGCGCCGCTCCCAGGCTCACAAAGGCGGCGGGTGGAGAGGGGCGGAGTGGGAAAGGGGTTTTGTTGGGGAGGGGGTTCGATCCATCGCCCGTCGGGGGTCCAATGGAGCCGACAGCAGAGCTTCCAGGGCTGGCCAGGGTGGAGTGTGGCGGCCGAGCTGGCGAGGGAGGTGGGTGGCAAATGAAAGATTCCTGCCCAGGCTGGTCCCATTGCTCCTCCCCATCTCCCCGTCCCTCAGATTGGGGAGTTGTGCTTAGCTTTCCCAAAGGGGTTGGGGAGGCAGTTTATGTAGAGGAGATCCTTTCTTTTCTCTATTCTTCCCTTTCACAATCCTCGCCCAACCCCCCCGCCCCAACCACACACCTTTCAGGGCGGTGGCTCAATGGTTTCTGGGCTGTTAGTGGGGAGTCGCTGGGTTGTGTAGTGACCTCTGGACCTTTTTCTCTTTTGGCATCCAGGACTTAGGTTGGAACCCAGGGTCAAAATTGCTCTTCCTTCCTGTTTTCTGGAGGGCCCAGCAGTGTGCGGACACCTCACTTAGTGGGAAACTGGGGGCCCTAGGCCTGTCCTATCTGTGATTCCTATATCTGGAATCTCTTTCTGTCCACTCTCCTGGGCTCCCTGCTAACTTCCTGAGCTCCTGCCTGCCTTGGCCTCTTAGGTTCCAGGGGCGGTGCATCTCTCAGCTCTGGAGTGGAAGAGGGCAGCTTCTTTAGTTCTCTTCTCCTTGAGTTAAGGTAGGGTCCTATTTATCGGTTAGTGGGATGTTTAAACCAGGGTCAGGGTACAAGGAAAGGGATTGACAAGAATTTCTTCTTTACTCAGAAGCCAAACTGGGCACAGTGCTCTGCTAACAGCAGGGTCTCAAAATGGTCTTGGGGCCTGGGGCTGCTCAGCCCAAGGAGAAAGGTTGTGAAGCTCCCAGTTCTCTCCTGTAAAGGTGGAGGCTGGAAATGCTCTCTTGAGTATGGAGAGCTGAAATCCGCCTGGGGTATCCCATCATAGGGGCTCATGGGAGTGACCTAATTGCTCTCTCGGGTCTCTAACCAGAGATAGCAGGCTGCTCCACAGCTGGAAGGAAGCCCTCCTGCAGAGTGCGGGGGGTGGAACTGGGAGAAACAAGATCTCCCTGAGCTTCACCCTTTTTGTGTTTTGAGCCTTGAGTGCTCTGGACCAGTTTACAGGTTTTTGAGATCTGCCCCCCTCCCAGATCCACTTCAGGCTGAGGGCAGGCATCCTGGGGGTGGTGGGGGTGGTAGCTGGGGCCTCAGTAGGACCTGCACGAATTCCATCCTGTAATTGAGCAGATTCTAGGAACAGTGGGGGACTGATCCTGGTGCCCCTAAGCCCCCCCAATCCATGTTCCGTCTATACTCCGGGGTCTGGAATGCAGCCTGTCTGTGTGTGTTGGCACGGGTTGCGGGGGGCGGGGTGCAGGAGGACAAGAGGAAGGCACTGCCCTCAGCTTCACTCTGAGCTCTGGGGGCTGCCTCTGCCACCGCGCCCAAGCCTTGAGCTCCCACAGTCTTTCAAATCAACAGTCTCTTTCTGTCCGTGTCTCCCTCTTTGCCTCTTGCCTGACTTCTCCGTCTCAGGCCCTTGTTGGTTCACCCTCTCACACCCTGTGTGAGCCGCGTTCACCTCCCCTCTCCAGCTCGACTTGCCCGGCTCTCCCTCTTTCTCACACTCCCTCTCACTCTTAGTCACTCTCTGCCTCTTTTTCTCAAGTCCTTTTGTTTCTCGCACATGCCCGTGCTCTCCCTCACAGGCTCATTTTCTCTCTTCCCTCCCCTCTTCCTCCTGGCTTTTGGTTTCTTTCCTCAGTCCTGTCAGGGGCTGGCAACCCCCCTCCCCCCAAAAAAATCTCCCAGTGCCTATAAACCCTGCTTAATTGCTTCCTCCTTGGGAAAAAAATCAAAATAAAGAAGTGGTGGGGCTGGGGGTATGTTTCCAGGTTCCAGGGTACAGGGAGCCCCAGCTCTGACCAGAAGAGAGCTGGAAGGGCTGGCTCCAGGCTCTCAGCATCTTACCCCAGTTGGTGCTGGGGCCTTCCAGGGTGATAGTCTCTGGTGGCAAGAGCATCTGCCTCCTTGGCCCCTCTTGTCAGATTTGCCCAATGAGTGCAGTGTGAGAAGATGGGTCTGGGCCTGCTAGAGGTTGGGAGGAACCAGAGTGCGTGAGCATGCTTGGATCGGTGGGGGTGGGGGGCTGTGATGGAAGGTCCCAGGGCAGCCCCCTCCTCCAGCCTCCTCCCCTGAGAGCTTGGGGCAGCCGGCAGGCCTCATACTTGAGTCCTCAGCCAAGTCCAGCTGCTGCAGTTCAGTCTCTCAGTCCCGTTCTGACCCTTTCCTGCCCCCCACTCAGGTTCCCCCACCTCCAGGGAGTGGGAATGTGCCTGAGATCATATTACACCTTCCCTGCAAGGGGTGGGGGTGGGGGTTTCAGCTTGGCATCCAGGACCCTTGACTCCATCCAGCATGGGTGGGGGCAGCTGCAGACCCCAACCCAGGCTTGCCTGCTGTAAGCCAAAGTGTTGGTCCCAGCCCCCTCACAGCTGTTCCAGCTCACAGTCCTGGGGAGGCCAGCTCAGGGGGCCCCTTTCCGGGGCGGCTAGGGACCTGACCTCTTTTACTCTGTGGCTGATTGGCCACAGGTGGGGGCCTGAAAGCGATGGGAACCCAGCAGCTCCTAAAGTTCCCTGTTCCCCTCCCTCCCTCCCCCAACCCCAGGCATTCAGGCCAGGGCAAGAAGGGCCTGGTGAGGCTGGGCCAGGAGCTGAATCTAGGGTTCTCTTTCTCCTCTCAGGCTCTCCACTGCCTCAGCAACTGTGGTGGGTGGGGATGGGTGGGCCCTGGATACTACTGTGCATCACTGTTTTTTGGTGTTGGGATTATGGAGCGGGTGGGCCAGCCAGGAGGCTGCTGGTTGCCATGGGAACAGTAGGTTTAGGGGGAGGATCCACTCTATGATTATTAGGGGAGCTGAGGTAGGGGGATGCTCACCAGCCATATTGGGGGTTAATTGCCCTGGGCGCTGTGGCAGCCCCTCCTGGGTGGATTTTCATGGTAGTCATTTTGGGTAGGGGCACTGGCAGCCAGGAGTGTAGTAAGCTTCTTCAGCTTCTTCTAAATGGTATTTGGTGTGCTAACTAACAGTTGGGCAGTACCTTGCTACTTCCAAAGCATCTTCATATGTGAGCTCATCGGATGTTCCCAACAGCCCTGGGAAGTTAGAATTGCCCCTGTTTTGCAGATGAGGAGGCATTTGCCCAGAAAAGGAAAGTGACTTGTTTCAAGTCAGTCAGCTCTTAGCAGGGAGAGCCGCCTTGTGCTGTTCTTTCCACACCATCCTGCTGCCTTGGGATATGGGAGAGACAGGGTTTGGGAAGAGGCGCTGGCTCTAGCCGCCGGCTTCCCCTCTCACTTCACAGGTGTATGTGCATCTGTCCTTGTGACTCAGGCCCTGCCCACGTGGGATGAGCAGTGCTCCAGCTTCCTCATTTGACTTTCCTAGGCCACCATCTGAGGGCAGGCTGCTCCATGCCTGGCACACTTCTTCCTGAGCTCTAAACAGCAGCTTTAGTTCCTCTCTGGGCCAGGAGTCTCACTGCCTTTTAGGGACCCCACAGAAAGCAGACAACAAGGAAGGGGCTGTTGAGCCCCCAGTGGGCCCTAGTGTTGGCCAGGTGGGGCAGAGGGGAGGCATGGTTTAGTGTGGGTGTGTGTGTGAGGGGTGACTTCCTCTGGGGCTCTCCTGGCTTCCCTGCCTCTGACAGCACTGTGTGTGTGCCAGGACCCAGCTGCTGTTCCTGCCCACCCACGCCTGGGCGGGCACTGCTGGGACACGCCAGGCCTGCTCCTGCTGCCTCGGGGGCTGGGTGGAGCTGGGGGAGTGAAAGAGGAGCCTTTAATTTGGGGACTCTCCACCCTTGCTGGAATGAGTGTAGACTTGAGCTCTGGCTTGGGGTCTGTCTTCCACTGGTCCTGCCACCCTTGGGGGTGCCGGAGTCACTGAATCAAAGCTGTGGCTAGAGTCTTCTACCAAACCTGTGGTGGTGTGGCCTAGGGCCGGACTGTCCTTTTGGCCAGTCTCTGACCACAAGTTCCTAGGGCCTGAGGGAAGGGTGAGAGGGACAGAAATGTAGAGCTGGTGGAACGTGGGCAGGTTTCTAGACACGACCCCCGCAGATCCAAAACTCTCTCTGCTGTCAGTTGTCAGTTTTTGGGTGAATAGGGGCTTAGCTGGACAAAGAAGCAAGGGGGTAGTTGGCCTCTGACCAGTACTGACTACTGCGCCAGACCTTCAGGCTTCTGCCCTTCTAGAATTCTTTAAGCTCAGTAGGCAGCCTGGGGAAGAGACTTAGGTTAGGGTGGAGGGGAAGAGGCAGGCCACAGATAGGAGCCTAAATGCTCAGACCACCTCCCGAAAGTCCTTCTACTCCCTGGGGTGGCTCTCTGGGGTCCCAGGGGCTATCAGAGGCTAAGGAGGGAAGGCCTCAGGGGTTACCATGGTGACCTGCTGCAGGCTTCCTGCTGGGCCATGTCAATCCCCTTATTTTCCAGAAAAGGGCTTTGTCTGGGGGTGGCCCCAGACAGAAAAGCTTGGTTTGATGATGGAGGGAGTACCAGTTTTTGAAAACTGGAGGGTAAACAGTTTAACTAGGCACTCTCTTCCTCTTCCTCTCAGCCCCTTCTCCTGGTGGATATAAAGGGAGACCTGCAGGGTCCCTGCTGTAGAGGATGACTAGAGTATTACCTGACCTCAGGCTTCACTCTCACAGGCTGCATAACCACCCCTCATGGCCTCTCGCCACTTTCTGGGGCTTCTCACAGGCCCAGATGCACTTTTCTCAGTGGTGGGGAAGAAAGAGGCTGAGAAGGCACCATCATGGTGCACCAGGGTCAGGGAAGGTGGGTCTCATCAGGCTCTGCTCCCTTCTGCACTTTAGGGGAAGGTGAGTTTCCCTCTGCCAGCTGCTATGCAAATAAACTCATGCATATTTATGAATCCTGTTTGCTGAGGTTGATGAGAGTCTGAGGGGGTACTGGGGGCAATAGTCCTCTCTCTTTCCCATTCCCCTACCCACTATGTAGACATCTGTTTCCTTGGTTGTGTCTGGGTTCCAGGGCTCCAGAACCCAAGGGGTGATGGGAGACTGCTCAGAGTTGACAAAAGCCCCCGATGGGTAAGGCGGGCCAAGTGGTTAGAAAAGAGAGCTGACCTGTACCCCTATGCATGCTCTCTGTCTACCTGCTGTCATCTCCAGGTAGGGTCTTGTGGAGGAGAAGCTGTACAAGGATTCAGCCAATGTTTCAGGTACTCTTAGACCTCTGGGGGATAACATCCTGGGTGAGTTTAGGCTCCCTGGCTTGGCTTTGAGCACCCCTCAATAGGAACATTCATCTGGTTGCTCATTCCCTCACATGAGGAGCTTGGACTCAGTGGCTCTCAAAGGTTGCTTCTAGTTGTTAGAAGTTGTCTAATCCTACTGCCTGGCTGGAACCAGTATGAGGATTAGAAAGTGAAAAATGCCTTGGGAATTATGAAGGCTTTGGTGAAACTTCTTGGCTTTTTGTGGTGTATGGAGTTGGAGGTGTTTTCTCTCAAATGTTTGTGTGGGCCTCCATCCCATGCCTGCTTCCTTGCTGGCCCTCTGGAGTTTGGTAAAGCCAGGTACTAAGTGGGGAGACCTTCTCGTTGTGACTTTTACCCTCCTGCACAGCAGGATGGCAGATTCCAGCTTAGTGGAGCCTCCCTGGACATGGAGAGAGGGCTGCTGTTCTTCATCTACTTCATCTGCTTGATCTAGTTCCTTTACCTCCTTGGATATCATTTCCCTCCATCAGGTGAGGATACTGAGCTCCCTTGTAGTCCCTGCTGTGGAATGGGTCCTTGGGGAGTGGAATCATGTTTTTCCACTATCAACTTCTTTCCGTTGAAGCACTACTTTCAGCTCTTCATTGCCCTTCCTGCCGGAGAGTCTGTCCCCAACTGGATGAAACCCACACTGATTGTTGTAACCCCTGCCTTTCAGTCTGACCCCAGCTGAGCTTTTCCTCCTCTTCTGCTCTTCTCTACCCATCACTGGGACAATCCCTGGCCTAGGTTTTGTGTCCCAGCCACTACTGTCTATTCCTGCTGGGTGTTGACTTCTTATTCCTCCCCTGGGAACTGCTCTTATCCTACTCTTTCTGTGGGACCATTTCTACACTTCATCTTAGCCAAAAGGCCAAGAAGCCATCTGTGGGACCATTTCTGACTGTCCTGTCAGATGAGCTGTCTCCTTCCTCTCTCTGCTTCCAGCCCTTGCCTTTTGAGCCACCATCCTTGCATATAGCCTACAGATAGCCTGGTGCTGTCCATAGCTGCCACGTGAACCATTTATTTTTCCGACCCACATTAGACAGTAAAATCCTTGTGGATGGAGCTGTATCATCTTTTCCTCTTTCCCACCCAAGAAACAAGACTGGGCTTATAGGTCCTTGGTGTTAGTGTCTGGTTTCCTGCCTCTTGTCAGACCAGACTATTTCTGAGCAGGAATCAAATGGTTGAGTGCCAACTGTGTGCTCTGTACATGCCATCATGTCTCCCCTCCACCATCCTTAGAGGTGGGACTCTTACCACTCCCAGTTTATAGAGGACACAGAAGCTTAAGGAGATCAGGCAGCTCATCCAAGGTCACAGAGCTTGTAAGGGCCACTGTCTGTCTGATTCCAAAGCATGTCTTCTTTCTCCTACATTTTCCAGGCTCAGAAATGGCTGAGAGAACTTACTGTGTGCTTAGGCAAGGACAGGATGATATGAATCGGTGGCCCCAGGCAGCTGCCATCCCCTTGCTATTTCCCAGTGCCTGGCCTTCTGGATCAGAAGATGAACCTGGCTCAGGAGGCATTTATCCATTTTCTCTCAGGATTGGGAGCAGAGGCCGTGTGTGTGTGTGTGTGTGTGTGTGTGGTCAATAAAAGGCAGGTGAGCAAGGTTCTTGGGGTCCTGTCCTATATGATCTATCATTCCTGCTTGGTCCTCTTCTCCCCTTTCTCTGTTCTTCTTAGCAGTGAGATTGGTCAGATTTGGGGATTTGGGCTCTTGCATTATGGGGGTGGGATGAGTCCTGGTAGGATGCCAGACAGTGGGAGTGGGGATTGGAGAGAGCTGTGTGGAGCTTTACCTGGCTGGAGACTGTGCCCATTATCCCTTGGCTCTAGGCAAGGTCTGTTCATATCTTCTTATCATGCCCAAGATTAGCACGAATGGGGGAGAAGACGTGGGTCTCAGATAGGTTGTGCACCCCCAGCCGTTGACTGGGAGCTGCGGGGGTGGTTTCTGGGGCATGTGTGGGCTTGTTCTGTGTGTGTTTCTGTGTTCTGTGCACATAAGTGCATACACATGTGCGTGTGCTGAGGAGCTGGTAGCAGTGGCTATGAAGGAATGTGAGTGTGCTGCAGGTGAGAGGAGGACAGGGCCACCACCTCCAGGCAGCCCAAACCCAACACCTTGGTTCCCAGCCCATCTGCCACGTCAGCCCCCTGCGGAAATGCCACATTAGGACAAAGGGCTCTCCCAGCTAGGTAGTGCCCTACCCTGCCAAACAGTCAAAGCCTGGCAGCCTTGCCCATGGGCCACCCCTTCCACGCCCTGCTGGCAGTGTGGTTCTCTTTCCCCACCTGCAGCATAAGGTTGAAGAAACAGAATGTCTGTCCTCTCCATCTCCATCCAGTGGGCCTAGCCTGGTCCTCATTGTCTGCTCTCCTGGTTCTGGGAATGGCCAGAGAGCCCCAATCCTAAAGCTAACCATCTCTCTTTCTTTTTGGGCAGGTTCCTGAGCGGGAAGGGGCTGGTGATTTACCCAAAGATTGGAGACAAGCTGGACATCATCTGCCCCCGAGCAGAAGCTGGGCGGCCCTATGAGTACTACAAGCTGTACCTGGTGCGGCCTGAGCAGGCAGCGGCCTGTAGCACCGTGCTTGACCCCAATGTGCTAGTCACTTGCAATAGGCCAGAGCAGGAAATCCGCTTCACCATCAAGTTCCAGGAGTTCAGCCCCAACTACATGGGCCTGGAGTTCAAGAAGCACCATGACTACTATATTACCTGTGAGTCCCTACCCACCATGTGGTTCTGTCTTGTCCTGTAGTGGTGGGAGCTTCTGAGTAGTGCAAGGAGACTACACACACTTCAGGCCCAGCCTGATCCAGTCCCCTTGAGGATGGCATGCTCTCCTCCTAGCCTGGTATTGGAATTCTGGCCCCAACGATTACCGTGGGGTCTACTGCCAACTCGCTCTGGCTCTTAAGAGTTGGGAGAGGACTCCAATCCATGGTGCTCTCTCTCTTATTTTCTTTGCCCACCTAAGATCTAATCTTGGGAATGGCAGAATTGGCAGACCTTCAGCCTTTCTCTTTATGGGAACTGAGGCCCCAGGAGGTGAAGGGGCTTCTTGCTCTAGATCACACAGGGAGAGAGAGGATTGGGTCTCCAATCTAGTTCTCCTGACCTCCAATCTAGTATTCCTTCCAGGCTGTAGAGAAGCCTCCCTCACCTTGTGAGTTCTAATTGCTTGGCCCCTGAGTCACATCACCCAATGAGAAGACGCACATAGTTTCAACTAAGAAAGAAGGGCCAAGACCTGGTCATGATAGAGGAGCAGCATCTTTGTGGGAGGGGCTAGGTCCCAGACTCTTCCTAGTGGGAGATAAATAGAAAGGTTCACAGGTGGGTGGGACTGCTTGTAACTCCCAAGTTCCCAGTTCTATTCTTATGGACTGAGGCATCTCTAGGGCTTCTAGGTAATGCTAGCAGACCCCTCCTCCCCCTGACTGCTCTGGCCTCTTGCTGCAGCTACATCCAATGGGAGTCTGGAGGGACTGGAGAACCGGGAGGGAGGTGTGTGCCGCACACGCACCATGAAGATCGTCATGAAGGTTGGGCAAGGTGAGCATCCAGGCCAAGGGCTCCCCAGCTGGGCTTTTGCAACAGATGCTCCTGATTGGGTGTGGGGACATGGAGAGTAGTGGCAGAGGGGGTAGCAGGGATAGAGTATCTGAAGTCCAGTATCCAGACCATTCTTGGCTGGGAGGTGCTACATAACCAAGGCACCTATGCTTCCGGAGTTTCCCTGGCTAACTTGTCCTCTCCCCACCTGTAGACCCCAATGCTGTGACACCTGAGCAGCTGACTACCAGCCGGCCCAGCAAGGAGGCAGACAACACCATCAAGATGGCCACGCAGGCCCCCGGTGGTCGGAGTTCCATGGGTGACTCCGACGGCAAGCATGGTGAGCGTATGGGAATTTCCCAGAGGGCAGAAGCCATTGCTTGGCTGCCCGTTCAGGCGCTAGCTCTGAAGGAAGGCGGGGCATAGCCCAGGATCTGCCGTGTATCCCTGGGACCCCTGGCTGACCTTTCTCCCCTCCCTCCCCCATCCACAGAGACTGTGAACCAGGATGAGAAAAGTGGCTCTGGTGGAAATGGAGGCAGCAGCGGGGACCCCGACAGCTTCTTCAACTCCAAGGTGGCGTTGTTTGCAGCTGTGGGCGCCGGCTGCGTCATCTTCCTGCTCATCATCATCTTTCTGACCATCCTGCTACTGAAGCTGCGCAAGCGGCACCGCAAGCACACGCAGCAGCGGGCGCCCGCCCTCTCGCTCAGCACCCTGGCCAGTCCCAAGGGGGGCAGTGGCACAGCGGGCACCGAACCCAGCGACATCATCATCCCCTTACGGACTACAGAGAACAACTACTGCCCCCACTACGAGAAGGTGAGTGGGGACTACGGGCACCCCGTCTACATCGTCCAGGAGATGCCGCCCCAGAGCCCAGCGAACATCTACTACAAGGTCTGAGGGCCCGCGCAGCCTCGGTCCCGAGGGACAGTCGGCCGGGACTGCACCTCTCCTTCCTCACCTACATCCCTCCCTTTGCCAGCTGTGCCCACCTTTGTATTTAGTTTTGTAGTTTCTTGGCTTTTATAATCCCCCTTTTGCCGCACCCTCTGGGCTTCGGAGGGGGGTGCTTGTGCCCCCAGCCCCCATGCTCTTGTGCCTTCCCCCTCTGGCCAGGCCTCTGGGCTCTGCGGGGGTGCCCCTTCTTGGAGGGCAGGGTCGGACGCTGATGGACAGCAGGCAGGGAGACGCCCCCCCAGCCCTGCCCCACTTCGCCCCCTTTCTCCCTTCCCAGGACTGCTTGTCCGCTATCATCACTGTTTTTAATGTTTTTGTGTTCATTTTTTAGCTGTCAACTCATTTTCATCTGTTTTTTTTTTTTTTAAGAAAAATGGAAAAATGGAAAAGGCAGCCCCTCCCCAGGTTTTCTGAGCCTGGCCTACCCCAGTATCAGGGGCCTGGGGCAGGTTGTGACCAGTCAGGAAGCCTAGGATGGCATTTCTTTTGTAAACTCCTTGACATTTTTTTTTTTTTGCGGGGGGTGGCGGGGGAGGCAGGCCAGGGCTGTTCTTGCCCATGAGGGAAGACAAGAGTGCCATTGGGCAAGGTGTCTCACCCTCCCCCACTGACCCTCCTTCTACAGTGCTGATCTTGGTGATGGGGTAGTGGCTGCCACCCTTCCACCAAAAAAAAAAAAAAAAAAAATCCCTTCCTTGTGGGATTCTTGGGCATCTCCTGCCTCCCTCACTCTCACGGTAATTAACGTCTTAATTGGCTGTTGCCTGGGGAACAGGAGAGCTGCTGCAGGCAGATGACCTCATGGGGGGTGGAGGGAGGTGAGGTGCCCAGGTGGCTATTTGCCCTGCAGAGCTGGGAGTTCCCCCTCTCCCCTCTGCCCTGTTCTCCCCTCACCTTTGGCATCCTTTGGCCTGGTGGGGAAATAGAAGCCCAGGCTGGAGAACTAAGCGGGTATAAGGCCAGGTGGCCTGCTCCTTTTCTGGGCTCTATCACAGGTGGGTGTCCCCCTACCCCAGCTCCCACTAGCCCCCAATCTTGGTCTGGGGCTTAGAAAGAGGGAGAGGCTTGCCCAGGGCTGGGCCAGCACGCCGTGCACTTTGACCCCGGCTCCTTGCCAGCACGGCTGCTAACAGACTGCCACTTGCAAGCGCCTTGCAGGCACTCCCAGAGTGGCCATGGAAGGAGCTGGGCCTTCCACCATCCACCTCCACACTGCCTCCTGGCCAGCTGCCCACTCCAGAGCCAGGTGGGAGAGGGAGCAGAACAGCCAGCCCCTTCCAGGTGGCAGTCAAAAGGGTTTTTTGTTTTTGTTTCTATTGCCATTTGTGTAAATACTAGTCTTTTTGGAAAAAAAATAATGTAAAGATGTTTTGTATAAACTCTGAATTATTTTCTTGTTGCTTTTTTCTTAGAAAAAAATGAGAACTAAAAAAAAAACACATGGAGAAATGGGTGTAAAATGATGTCGTGATGTTTGGGGAATGAAGTGTGAGTGTATGAGTGAATATATGAATGAGACACAGAGAGAGATTGAGTTGTGTGTGTGTGTGTGTGTGTGTGTGTATGATTTTCACCTGACCAAGACACTGGTGATCTGGGCAGGTGTGGGAAGATGGTGACTATCCTAGTGGAGCAAGATGCTGCAAGTGTTCTGTGCCCTTCCTCATCACAAGTTCCTCTGCCCTCTTGTTCTGCTAGATACTGTGACCATATCCCCCTCTCCATCCTGTCACCACTGTGGCATAGGCCACGAGCATCTGCCCAGTCTGGCATTAGGCTCAGCCTAATGCTCAGAAGGACTGGGGGCAGAAGGAGAAGGGGACGACAGAGGATGAGATGGCCGGATGGCATCACCGACTCGATGGACATGGGTTTGGGTAGACTCTGGGAGTTGGTGATGGACAGGGAGGCCTGGAGTGCTGCGATTCATGGGGTTGCAAAGAGTCGGACACGATTGAGTGACTGAACTGAACTGAGAGAGTAGATGGGGGAGGGGCTGTTCCCATGGGGACCTGGGTGTGTCCACAAGTACTGCCACCACCTGGCTGGGGCTAGATCTGGAACCTGCTGACAGGCCCAGCCCTGCCCTGCCTCAAGACACCTGGAGGTGGATGGAACTAACTTCCCAAGAGCTGGGTCTCAGCTTTGGGCCACTGGGTAACCAGGCTGCTTTAGGCTTCCCCATTCGCTTCTTAGCCAGAAGAGTCTGCTCTCTGCTGCACACCAGAGTTCTCAGCATGGCATACTCCGGGGCTTCTGGCTGACAGTTAAAGCCCTGAGCACCCAGTCTCCCTCCCACAGGCTGAGGGTCTGAGAGTGTAGTGAGTACCCTGAATAGGGTTTGGCTTCAGTCCCACAGCAGAGACGCAGGCTGGCAGGGCCTGGAGCAGCCCACAGTCTTCTTGGTAGGGGATTAGCTATTGAGATGGCTGAGACAGATATCAGGAGAGGAGAACAAGTGGGATCCCAGCAGCTAAAAATGGGTAAGAAGGAACTAGAGGAAAGGAGGAGGAGGAAGGAAGGGGAGGGTTCGTTAGTGATCCAGAGCAGGAAGCCCCAGCACACCAGCCAAGGAGTAGGCAGGGCTGTGAGGGAAGTGGGAAGCGCACAGAGAAGGCTAGGGGAGGAGAATCACGGGACCTGCACGGTGAAGGGGAGGGAGGCTGGCTGGAGCAGGCAGGGCTGGGCCTGGCTGGGGTGCTCCTGAAGCCAGCTGGGGCAGAGGCTGTTTATTTGGTTTCTCATTAACCAAAGGAAGTGCCTGGATCAGATGGGGCCTCTGCTGCTTGACTGCCTGCCCAGAGCAGGGCCCCTGCCTGGGCCAGGGGTCTCTACCCAAGGCTGGTTTAGGCCAGATTGATTTCTCTAACTGAGGGGGATCTGGATTGGGTAGAGCCCTTCCCACACGTCACCAACTGAGTGTCCTTGGGTGCCTCACCACCCAGCCCAGGACACTGGCTGCCCCCAACGTCTCAATGGGGGATTGAGTTTCTGGGGGCCTGTTGCAAGTAGCTGTGGGGAATGTGAAGTAAAATCTCTGGGAGAGGGCAAAGCAAAGTATGGGGCAGCTTCTCCAACAGCCTAGAAGGTTTGTGACCTCTGTTGCTCTGGCCTGGGAGCCGAGGCTGCTGTTGGTCTGAACTCCACATCTGTGCTTTGCCAGCCACAGAGCACCACTCAGTAGCCCTTTGTAGCAGAGTGTCCTTCACCTGGACAATGCCTGTCACTGAAAAAAAATGCACTTTTACACATATTATCTCATTGAATTTCCTAAACTTCCCTGTGAGGGTAGGAGGTGAAGAATTCTTGGCCTCATATTTGAGATGAGGAAACAGACCTATTGCAAGAACACACATCAAGTGAACGCAAGTGTGAGGCTTCAAGCCCAGGTCTTTTTACTATACTGTGAGCAAACAGAAGTTGCTAGAGGGTGATTCTCCTCCACCCCACCCTTACACACACACACACACACACACACACACACACACTCCTTGCCCGCCTTGGGTGAGACTGAGGAAGTGTGCTTCCTTGTGGCTCTTAAAGAAGGGGAGCCATTCCCTCCTCATTCCCTTACTGTCTGTGTGGGTCAGGGAGGGACCAAGCCTAGCTAGCTGGAGGCAGGGGGTGTGAGCTTTCTGTGGTAGGGCCCCAGACCGGCCCCACCCTCAGCTCTCCTTCCTGTTCCAGCTGGGCCTAAACTCCCTCCCGGTGAGTCAGGGATAGAGGATGCTTCCCAGGTGAGGGTGGGGCTGCTTGGCTTCCTCCACACGCTGAGTCTAGATCACCAATGAAGCCAAGCTGAGCAGGTGCTAATCAGGCCTCAGTTTCCCTGAATGGCTGGGCCTTGTGGGGCTGAAAGGCCAGGGCTCTTGGGACTTACTGCACTGGTCCATTTTAAGCTCCCAGCCTCCCTGAGGCACCAGGGACGTGGATGGCCTGGCACCCTCTAGGCAGGGACAGGAGCATGAACCAAAGGACCCAAGAAAAGACCCGGCTCTACTGGGACCATCCTAGGTTGGGCCCTGCTGAGAAAGCGGCCCTTTGGCCACCTGGCATCAATCACTCTCGGAAATCCGGCCTGCCTGCCTGCCTGCCTGGTCTCCTGTCCTGCCCAGGCACGTCACAGTCCCACTGACACCCTAGCTGAGTCAGCCCCAGCCTGCTGGGGGACCCTCCTCGCCCATCTGCTGCCAGCCTCCTGTACAGCTGGCCATCAGATCTGGGGAGTGAGGGCCTCAGCTGGTGCTTGTTAGGTTGGCTCCCCTTTGGGAGGCTGCTGAGGGGGAAACCAACCCCCATCCAGGACAGGGGTCATAGAACCCAAACTGAAAGCAATTTAAGGGCATGGGGGAGACGGTAATTATAGGTTCTGTTTCCAATGGATAATTATCTAGTTGGCAAAGAGAAAGGAAAGAGGGAAAGCTGGGGGGGGGGAGTGGATAAGGAATGTGTGAATGGGTAGGGAAGGGCAGGAAGAGTTTGCCATGGGGCCTTTTGATGTAGGGGAAAGAGCCCTGAGCTGAGAAGCTGGAGCCCACAGCCTGTCCAGATCTACCATGACTCTTCCTGACTAGGGGCAAGCAGGTCCCTGCCTCTTTGGGCCTCAACTTCCCTGTCTGGGTAATGAGGAGTGGGATTACATTTCTTCAGTTATTCAGAGAATATTTACTGAGCACCTACTATATGCCAGTCAGCAATCTGGGCACTAGGGTACGGTGATGAACAGGATAGTCATCTCTGCCCCCAAGGACCTCACATTCTAGAATGACCTTTAAGTGTCTGGTTAGTTCTTAAAGTGCTTCTGTGGTGATGTGAGAGGCAGAACGGAGGGTACACAGATTAAAAGCTTGGGTACTAAAGTTAGCCTTCCATGTGTTCATTCATCCATTTTTTAACAAGTGTTGAATGCCTGGCACCAATAAAGAGTAGCTGTTGCTTCTCCCACGAGGTGTGGAGTGGCCAGTTAAGCTCTTGGGACTGCGCTTCCCAGGGATCATTCTTGCTTTGAGAGTGGCCCCCAAGCTCTGGCTAGTCCCATCTTCATTGACCAAAGCTGGCCTTTTGCAAAGTTCCTAAACATCGTCATCAGAAGTTATCTTGAGGTCTCACTCCCAATCTGCATCCCCTATCCCCAATCCCACCTGGGCTGGGGGCTAAGCAAAATATACCCATGATTAATACGTCCCAAAGCCAAAGTAGAAAAGATGTGTGCCCTCAGCCCTTACCTACTGCTGTGGCTCCATGGGCTAGTCTCTACCAGCCTTTCCCAGGAGCAGTAGGTAAATACCTGGATTCTGGCCAGGGCCCTAGGGAGAAGCTCCAGGTGGCTCCTTTGCTCCCAGGGTACCAGGAGCAGCCAAGGAGACTGGGAGCCACCCTGCACTGGGGCCTGTCTGCCGGTTGGATTCTGATGGACAGAGCCCTTGTTCTTGGGGGGACCGGTGGGTTGCCTCCCTCACTGCTCTCATGCTTGTTCAGTAGAATCTGAGAGGTCAGAGGCCAGGAAATGGTAGAGCTAGGACTTTCCTGAGAGTCCTTTCTAGATCAAATGTGTCATGGGGAAACTGAGACCCAAATACCAGAAGTGACTTACTGAGAGGCCTATGAAGAGTGCTGATAGGGCCACCTCTTTTCCCTCACAGGTTACAGCTGTGGGCCCTCTTTGCACACAGCTGTTTTGTTCTCCCTGAATCCCCAGGAGCCCGTTTGAGTGAACCAAACAAACCTGTATATACACAGTATTTATATTGACAAACTATGTAAGTTTATACAAGGCAATTACCAAAAGGACACATAATCCTGAGGGAAATATGGCCCTGGGAGGTTTATGCCTGGTCAAAGCAGATCTGGAAAAGCAAATGCACTAACAGTTTGCCCCCTCCCTGGGGCCCCTCTCTTGTGGCACCTCACGCAGCTCTGAAGTCACTCCTTGACAAGGACAGCCTGACAGCCTGGAGGTCTCTGTAGCGGCCAGACCAAGGATTGGGCATCTCGAGGCTGCGTGGGGCCCTAAATGTCTCGGGATTCATCCTTCCCTGGGAACCCAAGACAGTGGTCCAACCTCCCTTGCACACCTCCAGGACCTCCCTCCCTCCCTCCCCCACCTGGGCAACAGGCCTTTCTGGACAGCCTGACTGCTAGCTGTCCTTGCCCTGTCTTCAGGCCCCCTGCACACACTAATAGCCATGGCAGTAACATGCTTTCACATGCAAATTGCTATGGAATTCTCAGCCCCTGCCTGTGCCCCAGCCCCCAAGGCCTCCCCCTGGGCAGATTCAGAGAAGAGAATGGAATCTTTCAAGCTGTTTGGGCGTTTAGAGACCTACTAGTCCAGCCCCCTAGTTGGATGGATGGGAAAACTGAGGTCCAGAGGAGGGAAGAAGGAATTGCCCAGAGTCACACAGGGAGTTTACCAGGACTGGCCCTCACCCAGGTCTTGTGACTTTCAGCCCATTGCCCCTTCACATCACCGCACAGCTTCCCAATCCCTCTTCTCCCACCCCACCCCCACCCATGGCTGTTAATTGTGGGCTCTGGGATCCCTCCCTTTAGCACAGCCACTCATCCAGGGCACTCTCAGTGGAGCCTGGGAGCGTAGAATCTAGAAAAGAAAAGGCCAGAGGTGCCCATGACTTAAGGGCATTGCCCAGGGAAGGGAGACTTTCTCCTTTCAAACAGGCAACAGGCAGGATTTGCTCACTTCTCTCTCTGTGTACGCCCCACCTCCAGTACCCTGATCCTGGCCAAACTGCTCTTGTCCCCCACAGCAGGCCTGCCAAGCCATGCCAAGCCTTTTCCTGGGCTCTAGCCCCACAGATCTCCCAAGCTTTGTGTATCATCATGCTGCTGGAGTTGCCACCAGCAAAGCCTGGACCCTGGAAGACCCTGGGAGGCCCTGGAAACCCAGATCCCAGCTAGGGTATGGAAAAATCTTTCTCTTCTGTTCAGCTGAAACAAGATCGGAATTTTCTGAATCGAACTTTACAAGGAAATGAAAATAAACACCAAAGAGGGGGAAGAGACCAGTTTACAAGAGCACAGGTGACTGTTCCCAGCTCAGCTGAGGTCTTGCCACAGATGGGTCTGAGCTAGAAACTTCTGGGTTATCCTTTAGTTGTGCCTCTTCAGCATCTCTTAACTCTGCTCACTTCTTATCACCCCCAATGCTGCCACACTGGTTCTCCTGCCTGGATTATGGATTATGGCACCTTGCAACTACAATCCCTGCCTCCATCTATCCCTCTCTCTTGCAAACAGCAGCCAAAGTGATTTTCCCCAAATTCTATCCTGTCTTGTCAACTTCAGTTTCCATTTCAGCATTTCACGTTTGTCAATCATCCCTTAACTCCGTAGCACGGCGGTTGAGGCCCTGGGTGATCTGGCCCCTGCCTACCTCTTGTTTCTCACTTCAACCCCTCCACACTGCATTCACCTCACATTCCAGTAACACAAGTCTATTCACAGGTCCCTGAGCAGAACAGAGACCCTTAAGCCTCTGAGTCTTTCCATGTGTACTTCCATCAGCCAGAAATGCCCATCCCCTTGCTCCTGGCCTGCAACTCCTATGCATCCTTCATGTATCCTCCCAACCCTCAAATCCAGGCAAAGTTGGTACTCTCTTCTCAGCTTTTGTGGTGCTTCTTCTTACACTATGTAGCCTGTGTCTGTTTCCCCAATATATTCTGAGTTTCTGAAGAGCAGGAACTGTGTCTCATTTGTCTCTGTGTCTCATTTAAAGTGTGACCCAGGACAGAGCTGAGGACAGAGCAATATCAATGAAACTTTGAAACATTTGTCCAATTGAATGGGGTTGGCTGGGCTGTCTCTGCCCTCTCTATCTGCTCACATTACTATCCAGCCAATCTGCAGAGGCAATGCCTTATTATATTACCCTACAATAAAAGCAAACATTTATTGAGTACTTACTACGGGCCAGGCACCATGCTCAACACTTAGTCACATGCATTGTTCCATGGGCACCTTATGTTTCAGTGAGGTCTCAGGGAGGTCCCTATCTGAGGTAGAACCATGATTAGCCCTGTCTTACAGATGAGGAAATGGAGGCTCAGACAGGGAAAGTACCTTGCTCGGGGGCACACGGCTAGGAAGTTGTAGAGCAGGGTTTGAAATCAAGAAGCCAGAATCCAGAGTCCACACGCTTAGGTACTTTGCCACTTGAGAGGAGTGAGGTGGCAGTGCCAGCATGGGGAGAGAGTGAGCTGGAGTCCTGTAGCCTGCAGCCTTGATGTCAGCCATGTGGCTTCAGAGGCCTCCTAGTACGGAGCTCCAGATCCCACACTCTGGGATCAGGCTGCCAGGGTTACATCCCAGCTTTGCCACTTTCTAGCTATGAATTCTTGAACAAGTTACTTAACCCCCTCTGTGTTCCTGGTTTTTTCTTCCATAAGGTGGGGCTGAGAGTAGCAGTCATCTCATGAGACTGCAGTGAGGATAGAGTGAATGTGCACACAGGAAGCCCCAAGAACAGGGTCCTGGTGATTGCTCAGTACGTGGATCTTCAGAACCATGACAGTTGTGCTACCCCTCCTCTCCATTCATACCCTCATCACTTCCCTCTCAAGCTCAAGGCCCCGGGGCTTGGCTGGCCTGACCTTGACTCCTGAAAGCCCAAGGGGAGGAACACCCAGTTTGCTGTGCCCCCAGAGGAATTTGCAGTCAGAGCTGGAAGGCCTTCATTTGAGGCCTGACTCTGGCACTCATACTTGAATAAGTCATCTCTTCTCATGAGGCTTGGGTTTCTTCTTCATTTGTTGGGAATGGAGTGATGTCAGCAAAACTGCTTTGTAAAAAGCAGCAAGTATACCTCAATGCAAGGAGCTATCACTTCCCATCAGAATGTGTGTTCCTTTAGGGCAGTGAACCTGGTGCTCAGTTAAAAGCTGATGAACTCATGAATCAGTGAGTATCTCCCACCAGAATCCATGCTCATCCTCAGCCAGGCTCCAGCAGCCAGAGGCCCAGATCTGAAGCAGAGACACCAGAGCTTCCAGGTACAGTTGGAAAGAAAGATGCGATACTAAATGGCTTTTTTTCTACACTCATTAGGCTGGTGATGTTTAAGCTACTACAGCCTTTCTGGAAGGCTACTTAGGTAATATATATATATGTATATATGTAAATTATATATCATATTTTATCATTTATATATGACATATATATGATATTCATCAAAGTCGTTCAGTTGTGTCTGACTCTTTGCGGCCCCATGGACTATACAGTCAATGGAATTCTCCAGGCCAGAATACCAGAGTGGGTAGCCTTTCACTTCTCCAGGGGATCTTCCCAACCCAGGGATTGAACCCAAGTCTCATGCATTGTAGGTGAATTTTTTACCAGCTGAGCCACAAGGGAAGCCCAAGAATACTGGAGTGGATAGCCCATCCCTTCTCCAGCGGATCTTCCTGACCCAGAAATCGAACAGGGGTCTCCTGCATTGCAGGTGGATTCTTTACCAACTGAGCTATCAGGGAAGCCCAAATATATGATATACATCATACATAAAAATTATGTGTGTGGCTCAGTCGGTAAAGAATCTGCCTGCAGTGCAGGAGAACTGGGTTCAATCCCTGGGTTGGGAAGATCCCCTGGAGAAGGAAATGGCAACCCACTCCAGTATCCTTGCCTGGAAAATCTCATGGACAGGGGAGCAGCAGCCTGGTAGGCTGCAGTCCATGGGGTCACAAAGAGTTGGGCACAACTGAGCGACTAACACTTAGTCACTTACATATATATATATATATGTATCTCAAAAGTCTAAACTGTTATCCTTTTACTTACATACATACATACATACATATATATATAAAGTCTAAAACGTTATCCTTTTACTGGGTTCGTCACCTCTTAGTAACTCAGTTTCCTCATCTGTAAAATAGGGCTGCTGATACTACCAATGGCATTGGGTCATTGAGAAGATGAAGACATGGAAAAGACATTGAGAAGATAAGACATGGAAAGCCCTTAGCATAGGGCTGAACACATCATGACCACTCAGTCAACACTATTATTACAATTACTATCTCCCTATGTGATAGTTGCATAACTGCCTCTGTCATTAGAATACAATCTCTTGAAGTGTAAGAACTATGCTGTATTTTTTTTCTTTCTGAATCTCCAGGGCCCAGTATAGAGCTTGGCACATAGTAGATGCTGAGTTTGGTAAAAAGAACAAAGCCCTCAACATGAAGAAGAGGCACCTGAGGTCCAGGAGAGGGCAAGTCAGGAGTTGGGCCTAGAATTCAGGTCTTCTGTCTTCAAATTGTGGTCTCTTGGAGACTTGGGGGTACAGGTGGGGATTGGGGCAACCACCCAGATTCCTTGAGCTGAACTGCCTGGGTTTTTTTTCTGTACTTTGGGTCTGGGGTCCCTGTGGTCTGAGGATCTCCAGGACTGGAGCAGTTGTGCAGTCCCTCCCCCCCCCCATTCTTGCCCTCATTTCCTCCATCTCAGGCTCTAGCCTGGCCCAGTCAAACAGGAAGATTCATTAACCGTCTAAATATACAGAACCCAGGGGCCATGTGCAGTCTGCAACAGAGCTGGGGTCCCAGCAGGGCCAGAGCCTGAGGCAGTGGTGCTGGCTGAGGGTTGACTAGGAGGGGGTCTGGGAAGGGGGAATCCCCAGGAACAGCTAATGTGATGATTGATGGGAAGGTGAGTGAAGCCAGGCCAGTGCCAGGCCCCAGATCTCTCAGTCTCTAGTCCCCTTTGTAGCCACCTATCCTTGCATACCCTCTCTCCACCAGGCAGGTCCAATCTTGGTCCTCACGGCCAATTTTTGTACCTGGTACCCCTCCCTGCACTCCCCAACCCTTCAGTGCTGGTCCCTGAGCCTCTGAAGTATGGAGCCTAAGAGGTAGGTGACCAGGAGTGGGGGTGGGTTTCCCTAGGCTTCTGCCTGCTTATTATTGTAAGGGCTATTTCTCTAATCAAAACTTCCCAATTACCCAAGGGCCCCTCTGATTAATATTCCATGATAACAGGAACAGGTCACATCTGGCTGCAGGAGCTGGAATTCGACACTCCAGGAGTTCCGTGATTGGTCTGCAGGAAGAATAATAAACTCTCTTTCTCCTGCCCCCCTTTTCCTTTCCTTCTCATTCAGAGGCTCCCCTTTTCCTCTACCTCCCACTCCCCAGGCCTGTCTGCCCATCTCGATCCCCATCCAAGCTCTGTGCTTTGCCCTCTGCCCACATCCCCAGTCTTGGGCAGCCTCCTGGCCATTACCAGCTTCTGCTTTGCTAGCTTGGCTCTTTGGCCCAGGAGTGTTTTACACTGAGATGTGGCAGGCTGAGCAGGTAGGGTCATTGCTGAGGGATTACGGGTTCTCCAAATGTATCGTCTCATCAAGTCCTCATTACCATCGTCCTACAAGGAGGTGGTGTTATCCCTGTTTATTGATGGGGTGTGGTACATCTGAGAAGCCACAGGACTTGTCCAGTGTCACAGGCTTTAAGTGACAGCACTGGGGTTTCAAACTCAGGGCTTTCTGCTTCCAAGGGTCCTCTTCTCTCCATCCCTCCCCCTGATCTTCTGAGGACAGCATCCATCCCTGGATGTCCGGATGGAGATGTGATGAACAAATAGGGCATAATCAGTGTGATGGATCTTTAGGCAAAAATGAGCTGAGATTTTTTTAGTTGAATTTCATAGTCCAGAGAGGAGAAAAGACTTGACCACATCCATATGGGAAGGTAGCACTGAATATGGGACATGACCCCAAGTTTTCTAACCCTCAGATGAAAACCCCTTCCATTTGTCATTTTGTGGACAGCTTTTGCACCACAGCTACATGCAAGGGACTGCTAGATGCCACCTTCCTTCCACCTGATCTGCAGAGACTTGCATAGCGCACAGCTGCTTGAGTTTGTTCAGTCTTCACTGGGGCGCTGGGCAGAAAGACTTCTCTGCCTAGAGCTGGGTTGGGGGTGGCAGGGCTAGGGGTTGGTATAGATACTGGGGGACAGAAAGGATTTGCCCTGAGCCAGCCCTACCTTGGGCTTTCCAGGTGGCTCAGATGGTAAAGTGTCTGCCTGAAATGTGAACCCCGGGTTTGAACCCTGGGTCAGGAAGATCCCCTGGAGAAGGAAATGGCAACCCACTCCAGTACCCTTGCCTGGAGAATCCCATGGATGGAGGAGCCTGGTAGGCTACAGTCTATGGGGTAGCAAAGAGTTGGACACGACTGAGTGAATTCAGCCCTACCTTAGGGAAAGTTGTGTGGCCCTCTGGTCGCTGCTTCCTCCTCCTCCATGGATTCTCAGTAGCCAGGAAGAGGGGCAGTCCTGGGGGTGTCCAGGACACCCATTTTCTGTTCCCCTTCCCAGTGGTGGGACGCAGGCTTGATAAGTGCCTTACAGCAGTTTGACTTTGTTGAGGAGGGGCAGGCCAGTGAAGTGTGTCCCCTTCCCCTTGCTCCCTAACCTGGCCCATTCCTCTGCCTCTCTCCTTTCTCTTAGCTCCCCTGGCATACACCTTCATTCCTTGCAGTCCAGAAACACCCTGGAACCACCTTTCCAATTCATCATTGGGTAAACTGAGGGCCTTGGATTAGGTGACTGACTAAGGCTTTGACTCAGTCATTGTCCCCAGGATCCAAGAGCTCTTTCCATCCCCGTTATCTCCCAGCTGGACAGTCCTGGCCAGAGGGCTAACACATGGGGCGGGTCCATCCTCACATCCTGCCCCATGGTGGGGTCTGAGACCTACTGTATTTTGTAGTGAGTTGTAAGGCTTCTGGGACACAACTACTCAAGATTAATAGAGGCCCGGATGGGACTTGAGAGATCTTGAGCCCTCCCTGTGCAGTAGGGGCCCATGTCATCTCTCCATCTCTGCTATCTTCCTACCTCTGCTCTTAGTGCCCTAGCGCCCCAACCTCTCAACTCAAACTCCTGCCTCTGCCTCCTCCATGGTCCGACATTCCCTTTGTCCTCTACACTGAGGGAAGCCTGACCTTCAGTTCCAGATCCAGGGTAGTAACAGAGCTTCTCTATGCCTCAGCTTCTTCCTCTTAAGGTGGGAATAAAAATCAGGTCTATCTCATAGGGCTGTGAGGACAAGCTGAGAGCATGCACATAAAGCATGTAGGACCATTCCTGGAGTGGAGGAAGCCCCTGTCATCATCCAATCTGGTAATAATGATAAAAGCTAACACCGAGTGAGGGGTTGCTCTGTGCCAGGCATTGTTCTAAGCATTTCATGTATGAGAGTTCATTTAATCTCCAGTGCAGTTTTCCACGGTAGGTGCTATCATTCCCATTTCAAAGATGGATATGCTAAGGTACACAGGTGTTATACAATGTGCCAAAGCTCACCTTTGCTAGTACTCTGTCAAGCAAGCATTTGAACCCACGTAGTCTGAATCCAGAGTTTGACCTCACCCACTGAGCCATTTTGCCTCCTAAGAAACAGTCCATGCCTCCGCAGTACTTACAGGATAAAGTCTAAATTCTTTAAGCTGCCACTCAAGGCTCTCCTCCCGACACACACACCATAAATCACCTTGAGAACTGAACACCAAGGGTACTCACTTGCTTCCAAGCCCCGGTTTAGGCAGTTTCCCCCACTTGGAATGGCCTCTTCCCACCATCACCACACACACACACACACACACCCCCACACACACAAAGTCCCTGTATGTCACACGTGTGTGCATGCTAAGTCACTTCAGTTGTGTCTGACTCTGTGCGACCCTATGGACTGTAGCTGACCAGGCTGCTCTGTCCATGGGATTCTCCGGGCAAGAATACTGCAGTGGGTTGCCATACCATCCTCCAGGAGATCTTGCCAACCCAGGGATTGAACCCTGGTCTTTTATGTCTCCTGCACTGGCAGGCAGGTTCTTTACCACTAGCGCCATCTGGGAAGTTGTGGATGTCCACACAGATACAAATCCAGTCTCTCCAGGTTTAACTCATCTCCAAAGCCAGTGGGTTCAAAGTAAACACCTGGAATGGTGGGGTTTGTGTATGATTGTGTGGGGTGAGGGTGGAGGTGGGGGGTGGTTTGGGGGAGAGGGGAAGTTTAGAGGGACATTTCAAGTCTGACCACCCTCATGAGGCTATATGAGACCTTAGAGGTGCCATGAGCCACTGGTTCTTAACCATTTCACCACCTAGGACTGTCCTTTTTAATTATTCCTCCCCATTCTTCTCTTCCCCTTGTGTTCAATCCAAAGGCTTTAAAGATCTTGTCTATCAAAAACTGCATTTGAAAAATATAAAGCAGAGCCAGCAGGGAAGGCTGGTCTCCTGGCAAATCAGATACCACATTTGAGAGGTATATGGATTTTACCTTCTCTCCCTACCCTGCTTCTTCTGAACTTGAGTTTGAATGACTTGATGTGACTTCTGGGCAAACCAGTTGCTGGGGCTGGGCCCCTGCAAATGAGAACAGAAAGATCAGTCTTTTTCTCTCTGCTGTTGGTGTGATTTTATTGTCATGGTCTAGGACTAACTGCAACAGACAATTGATCCTACTGCCCAATTATTGTCAGAAAGCAGTCCTTGAGATCAACTACCTGAAAACCTAGATCATCAGCATTGGTGGACAGCCCCCAGCATTCAATTGGTTTCTCTCCAACAATTTAATACAACAGGTCAAATCATTCAGTTACCTGGGGGTGCAATTTGCAACCAGTTCATCTTGGAGGGTTCACCAGGAAGCTATATTGCCTAAATTAGATGTTCTTGGGGTGTTTTATTGAGAGTTTTTGAGAGTTTTTAAATGGCCACAGTGGCAATTGGTAACGCCTGCTTTGAAAATGTTCCAGACAGAGATGGCTGCAGGCCTGACTCCATGGTGGAGAACTTTGTATGTTGGAGGGAATTCAGAACTGTTTTCAGGGGTATGGTGTCCTCATCCATGGGAACCTTCTGGGCCTTCCTGTGAGAATTTCACTTAGGCCCTCTTGACCCATCGAAGCCCTCCCCTCTGCCAGGCTCTCTAGTTAAGCACACGGCTCTGCCCAGCATCAGTGACTCACCACAGCGACACTCTGGGATCCCTCTGGATAACTTAACATTGAAGCCCCTGATGCCCCAGCCTTATCAAGAGCTCATTCCAGAGAATTAATATTTATGTTAGGCTGTCTACAAAGCAGACTCTCCACCTATCTCCTGGAGTCTTTTATTATTCTTAGTTTAAGGCAGTTCCTCAGTGAGCTGTGTATTTGGAGTGCAACACTGTGGTCTTGCCAGAGGCAGAAAAGTGATTATTAGTTTGGTTCTGGTAACAGAGAGACCTGGGTTTGCATCTAGCCCTACCACTTTTGGCCTGTGTGTCCTTGGGCAAGTGATTTCACCTGATGCTCAGTTTCCTCATCTATAAAGTGGGAAATAGCTATTAATAACAATAATAAAAACCAATAAGAATAATATTAATAATTAATAACAACAATAAAAAATAATGCTCACCTCCTGAGTTGATTTGGGGGATCTATGCCTGGCACATAGTAAATGGTGGCTCTTATTGTTTATTTTTATTCTTGGAGAATTGCCCTGGGTCCTTGTAGCAGGTAGCTGGAGGGAATATTGTGAGAAAGTCAGCCTGGTCATTGCTAGCTGCAGGGATGTTATTGAAGACACTGCGTGGTAGCTTCTCTCAGGGTCCTCTTTGTGAAGGGTTAAGGGAAAGATGTGATTTCCTTTCTGACCAGGGAAAGCCATGCTTCCCTGGAACACTTGGTTTATTTTTATGTTACAGATGCTGTGAAGCTTATAATTGATGATGTTTGCCTCTTTAATGTGGCTACCAGGAGAGCTGAGAACCAAATGCAGACTCTAGTAACTATAGAACTTTAGAGAAGGCATTTTGTGTGTGTGTCAATTTTACTTCCGGCTTTATTATTTTCCTACCTCATTTTTCTTTATCTTGATTTCTCTGAAGTACATATTTTATCATTTTCTATTTTATGACATTTGTTCAGCTGTCCCAAATCTTTTGATGAATAACTTGTGATATAAATTAATGTTCTAAAAGGCACCATCATTTGCTGAACGTTTTCTGTTACCAGTGCTTACCAAGAATTAAATTATTTAATCTCACAATCACCCTATCAGAAAGGTACAATTATTATCATTTCTCTTTCATAGATGAGAAAACTGAGGTTCAGAAGGCCAAGTTACTCACTCTAGGTCACACGGCTTGATAGACCTGGGAAGCAATTTCTACTGTCTGAGTCCAGAGCTATACCATCACTCTGCTGTGTGCCTCTGATAAGTAGGCAGGTTTCTATGGGATGTATGTGTATAGAAGACAGGTTAGATAAATAGGTATAGGCAGGTAAGGTAGGCATAGGTGGCAGACAGTTAGATGAAAGATATGATTAGTTTTTCCATAAGATAACTAGGGTTGCCTTATGGAGGTGATATAATTCTAGCCCAACACAAAAAGAACTTGATGTCTTAGCCTAAATAATCCTACCATAAAGAAATGTTCCTTTTCCCTTAGAGCTTTCAAAAATTGAGATACTCGTGGCTGTTCATTAACACCTTCGCGGACCCCACTTCATTCATGCGTGTATCCATTGTGCAGCTACTCTGTGGCTGGGCACTGGGGACACAGACATAAATAAGGCACGATGGGTCCCCATCCTCAAGGGGCTCCTGATTCACTGAGATAGACATATACGACGACTAGAAATCACGGTACAATTGCTGAAACCCAGGCCTCTCCAGAGTGTTTGGGAAGTAAAAAGGTAGCCAGGGATGGGGAGCAGGAAGTCAGTGAGAGTCAGGAAATGATTTAAGTCATCATCTCATTGAGAAATGCTTCCAAGATGAGGAGTTGAGCTAAGGGTAGAGGATGATTAAGAGTTTGCTAGGCTACAGAAGTGCCAGAGGGCAGACAGAATCACATGGGAAAGGCACAAAAGTGGGTGAGACCAGGGCACTTTGGAGAAGCTGCAAATAATCTATTCTGGTTGGAAGGCAGAAGGTATTTCAGGTGGCCTAAGAGATGAAGCTAGAGAAGTCAGGAGGCCAAATTATGAAGGGTCAAGGCATTTGGAATTCACCTCAGGACTGATGAGGAGTCCTGGAAAGGTTAGAGTCAGGGAAGGGACCAGATCACCTTGTTGTTTTAGAAAGTCATCCACATCCTCAGAACAGAGGGGGAAGGGGTCAAGGCGAGGAGAACAGCTAAGATGTAGTTTCCACTGTCCCATTCTGAGCTACTATTAGATGTGCCGCTCTCTCAGCCAATATTTATTGAGCACCTATTAAGTGCCAAGCACCGTTGTGGGCACTGGAGAGATCTCAGTAAACAACATAGACAAATGTTGTCTATGCCCTCGGAGACACACAATAAACACTAGACATAATAAATAAGTAATCTGTATATTATATTAGAAGGTGATTTGAGTTACAGGAAAAGAGAAAATAGAGCACAATTAGAAGGTTCAAGACTGTCATGGTGGGGCTGGCTTCAGGCCTTATCGAGAACGTGATATTTCACTAAAAATGTGTAGACAGAAAGCAGAGGTCATATGGGGACTCTTCCTGTGTCTGATTCCCACAGACGTTCACTGCCCAGGCCAGTGGACTTGGGCTTTAGCAGTCCTGGGTTCAAGTCCTGTTATGCTGGGAAGGAAACCACCTCTCAGAATTTCCATTTTCTCCTGTGCTCCTTGCCTTGTGTGACATGATGGGCACAACAGTGCTTTGTAGTCTGACACAGGCAGGGCCCAGAAGTAAAGTGGTTATCACGAATCTTCTCTCCAGCGTCCCTTCCCAGGCCTCTGGCGACCCCAAGGCTCTTTGCACCTGAGGAGCCAGTGGAAGAGACAGCCGTGGGAGAGTTGCTGACTGTCTCTTGCTCCAGGGAGGGTGAGCGGCTTCTCTCAGCTCCAGAAAGGCTGAAACTGGGCCATGGGCTGGGCCTGTGGCATTGCGGCTGTTGCCTCTACCATGCACCACTGGGCATGAACCCACCATGTGGCAGAGCTGGAAGAAAGCCCTGACAAATGATACAGCTCAGCCCCTATGGGACAGATGGGAATGCTGAGGCCAGGGAGGGCAAGAGACTGACTCACAGGCACACAGGGAGTGATTTAGAAACACCTGGCCTTGGGATCTAGGTCTCCTAGCTCCCACGTGGATTGAGGTAGAGCCAGGAGACTGCTTTGACCCATATGAGTTTATTCATGGTTATGGACTACCCTGGATTTTTTCTCCTACCGAGGCTTCCTTTGGGGGCTTGGCGCCCACTGCTAAAAATAGCTAACATTTAACATTCTTCCGAGAAAGTTTCACTCATTATCTCATTGAGTCTCTCAACAACCCTACGAAGCACTCCTCTTACCTCTCTTCTTATTGGGGAGGAGACTGAAGCACAGGCAGGTTAAGTGACTTGTCCAAGGTCACACATTAGGAAACAAGGGAGCTGGCTGATTTGGGCAGTTCCGTTCAGAGTCTTTGTTATTTAGCCATTAGGTTATGCAGGTGTGAGATGAGTGTGTGTGTACATGATGGTTGTGTGTGTGAAGATGTTTGAAAGTGTGTTAGGAGGGGTTCCTGGCTAACTCTTGATTGCTCACTCACGCTCTGCACAGGGGTTGCCTGGGGGACAGGGCAAGCTAGCTAAGAGATATTTCCCTGGCAGGCCCCTGTGGGAGCTGGATGGGGGTGCCTGTGGTTCATACGAACCATGACTTAGAACAACACACACAGTGAGAACATGCACAGTTAGCATTTATAGAAGACACCGTTTGCACATGGTTCTCCAACTGTGGTCTCAGGATCAGCAGCCTCGGCATCACCTGGGAACTTGTCAGAAATGCAAATTCCTGGGCCCCACCCTAGTTATACTGAATCAGACAGTCAGGGTGGGGCCCAGCCATCTGTGTTTTAACAAGCCCTCCAGGTAATTCTGATGCATGCTCAAGCGTGAGCTTTAGGACAGATGAGAGGGGCCCAAAGCATGTTGGGGTGCCTGCTTCCAGGTACATGTATGCATGTGCTCAGGGCACAGCAATTTACAGTCTGCAAAGGGCTTTCTCCCCCATAACTTCTGATCTTCTCAAGAATGGGGATCCCGCCCACTTCCCAGATGAGTAAGCTGACATCCAGGGAGGTGAGGTCATACAGCAGTTGGTCACTGACAGACACCAAGCCTGGCAGTCTTCCACCTGGTACCCAGTGCCTATCTTAGATCTTCCCACCCCTGCCCCTATGCTGGTCTAGGGCACCCCCTGCCCACCACAGCCTCTCAGAGAAAAGAGACAATAGAGTGATGGCCGTTCTTGGATTCTTGCCCATTCTGCTCCACTCCCCTCCCCCTCCCTCCAGTCCGCAGCACCTGTAGAACAAGTTCCTTCTTCCCCAGGTGAGTTCACCTGGAAAGGCAGTAGAGAGGCATCCATGGAAGGAGGAGAAGCTCCAGGGACCCAATAGCTGTTTTCTAGCAGATACCTAGAAGTGGATCTGGGGCAGCAGAAGTTTGGGGCTTAGAGTCCGCTGTCCATTTCCTCTGCTGAATATGGGAGCTCCACTGGGGCTGACCAGTCCCAGGGCATGGTGAAAGCCAACTCCTGTCCAGGCCTGTCTTCCTCTCCTACCACATAGCTGCTCTGGGGGCCCTGGCAGGGAAGTGGGGGGCCTATCTAGCTTGCCAGAAGAGTTGGGAGTGACAGGAAGGGACGGGGATAGAGGAGATACCTGCATCCGAGGAAGTAAGGTGTACATACAATCAGTTCAGTTCAGTTCATTTCAGTCGCTCAGTCATGTCCGTCTCTTTGTGACCCCATGAACTGCAGCACACCAGGCCTCCCTGTCCATCACCAACTCCCAGAGTTTACTCAAACTCATGTTCATTGAGTCAGTGATACCATCCAACCATCTCATCCTCTGTCATCCACTTCCCCTCCTGCTTTCAATCTTTCCCAGCATCAGGGTCTTTTCCAATGAGTCAGTTCTTCACATCAGGTGGCCACAGTATTGGAGTTTCAGCTCCAGCATCAGTCCTTCCAATGAATACTCAGGGTTGATTTCCTTTAGGATGGGCTGGTTGGATCTCCTCGCAGTCCAAGGGACTCTCAAGAGTCTTCTCCAACACCACAGTTCAAAAGCATCAACTGTTCGGCGCTCAGCTTTCTTTATGGTCCAACTCTAACATCCATACATGACTACTGGAAAAACCATAGCTTTGACTAGACAGACCTTTTTTGGCAAAGTAATGTCTCTGCTTTTCAATATGTTGTCTAGGTTTGCCATAACTTTTCTTCCAAGGAGCAAGCATCTTTTAATGTCATGGCTACAGTGACCATCTGCAGTGATTTTGGAGCCCCCAAAAAGAAAGTCTGTCACTGCTTCCCCATCTATTTGCCATGAAGTGATGGGACCAGATGCCATGATCTTAGTTTTCTGAATGTTGAGTTTTTTTTCATTTATTTATATTAGTTGGAGGCTAATTACTTTACAATATCTTTAAGCCAAATTTTTCACTCTCCTCTTTCACTTTCATCAAGAGGCTCTTTAGTTCTTCTTTGCTTTCTGCCATAAGGGTGGTGTCATCTGCATATCTGAGGTTATTGATATTTCTGCCAGCAATCTTGATTCCAGCTTCATCCAGTCCAGCATTTCTTGATGTACTCTGCATGTAAGTTAAATAAGCAGGGTGAAGCCCAGGTGGGATGCATGAGACAAGTGCTCGGGCCTGGTACACTGGGAAGACCCAGAGGAATCGGGTGGAGAGGGAGGTGGGAGGGGGGATCGGGATGGGGAATAAGTGTAAATCTATGGCTGATTCATATCAATGTATGACAAAACCCACTGAAATGTTGTGAAGTAATTAGCCTCCAACTAATAAAAAAATTAAAAAAAAAAAATTTAAAATAAATAAATAAATAAATAAGCAGGGTGACAATATACAGCCTTGATGTACTCCTTTCCCGGTTTGGAACCAGTCTGTTGTTCCATATCCAGTTCTAACTGTTGCTTCTTGACCTGCATACAGATTTCTCAGGAGGCAGGTCAGGTGGTTTGGGTATTCCCATCTCTTTAAGAATTTTCCACAGTTTGTTGTGATCCACACAGTCAAAGGCTTTGGCATAGTCAATAAAGCAGAAGTAGATGTTTTTCTGGAACTCTCTTGCTTTTTCAGTGATCCAGTGGATGTTGGCAATTTGATCTCTGGTTCCTCTGCCTTTCTAAATCCAGCTTGAATATCTGGAAGTTCATGGTTCATGTACTGTTGAAGCCTGGCTTGAAGAATTTTGAGCATTAATTTGCCAGCGTGTGAGATGAATGCAATTGTGCGGTAGTTTGAGCATTCTTTGGCATTGCCTTTCTTAGGAATTGGAATGAAAACTGACCTTTTCCAGTCCTGTGGCCACTGCTGAGTTTTCCCAATTTGTTGGCATATTGAGTGTAGCACTTTCACAGCATCATCTTTTAGGATTTAGAATAGCTCAACTGGAATTCCATCACTTCCACTAGCTTTATTCGTAGAGATGCTTCCTAGGGCCCACTTGACTTCGCATTCCAGGACGTCTGGTTCTAGGTGAGTGATCACACCATCGTGATTATCTGGGTCAGGAAGATCTTTTTTGCATAGTTCTTCTGTGTATTCTTGCCACCTCTTCTTAATATCTTCTGCTTCTGTTAGGTCCATACCATTTCTGTCATTTATTGAGCTCATCTTTGCATGAAAATTTCCCCTGGTATCTCTTAATTTTCTTGAAGAGGTCTCTAGTCTTTCCCACTCTATTGTTTTCCTCTATTTCTTTGCATTGATCACTGAGAAAGGCTTTCTTATCTCTCCTTGCTATTCTTTGGAACTCTGCATTCAAGTGGGATACAATCAGGAGACCATAAAAGTAGGCATAGGCCCAGAGGGTGTGGGCAAACATCTGGCCCAGGGCTTCTCAGCATGGACTTTGTGCAATGCTGGGTGATCTACTGATATATTCTCAGGGGTCATGAGTTCTTTGAGAATTGAAATTTTATGTTCTTATTTTGATGGTAAGCTAAACACAATTTTTCTTACACTTATACAAAGACAGCTATAATTCACAACTGGAAGACATTTTCATAGCCTATCTTCAGTTCTGAAGGCATTTCTCAAGTGGGGGCCATGCAGATCTGGGAGTGGGAGTTGTAGTTGTCCAAAGATTTCTTCTCAGGGGCTGTTTCAACTGAAACTTTTATCCTATAAAGGAAAGACACATGGATTCCATCCCAAGGCTGAGCGGCACTGATCTAGTCCAGCCACTTCATGTTTTAATGAATAAAGGGCACTGAGGTCCAAAGAGGGCCTGGCACTTGCTCCAAGACTTCCAGCAAGTCATGAGCAGAGCTGGGACTGGAGGGCTGGGCTCCCATACCCTGTCATGCTCTACAGGGGTTGTGGCACACACTAGCTCAAGGGAAGTCAGGGTGGCAGGAGAGTAGGCCTCAGATATCTCCGTCATGGCTTTGTCTCTCCTCTTTCTATTCATCAGAAATGTATGGACTCATTTGGATCTTTTTAAGAGACCCAGTCAGCCAGATGGTGCATGGGGGAGAAGGACTCAAAGCTTCATGCCGTGGTGACTACTGTGTCTCCATTTGGTGAGAGATACATAAATAGGTGAGGTCTAATCCCTGCCTCCCCCCAGCTCCTGCACTGAGTGGGAAGACAGATATAAAAGTGACAATGCATCACAAGTCTCCAAAGTGGACTTTTCCATTCATAGTGATAACAGACAGCTATTGAACATTTACTCTATGCCAGTAAACATATTTATACTTTACATGTAAGATGGCAAGATGTCATCGAGGAAGGTAAGGTGTGGCCCCATTCTGTAGATGGGAAAAATGAGGCCCAGGAAGCTTAAGTAAAATGCTTCTAGGCAGCAGAGCAAGGCAGACTGATTCCTGAGCACACTTAACACTGCCCTGACTTGTGTGGTCCTTGTAATAGGCCTGGAAATTAGTCGGGTAGGGCCATTTCTCCCCATTTCACAGAAGAGGAAACTGTGGCTCAGAGAGGGGGAGTGGTTGGCTCACAGGGTTTGAAGCTTGGAAGTGTCCTGTCTGATTCCTCATCGCAGACCTGAGACCAGGAGACCTTCGAGGATTTGCTAGCATGTCAAACTTGTCAAACAAGCTTGCAGTGATGATGGCAAACTGGTTGAAAAGAAATATTTCCAGTCACCGGTTTTCCATGTAATAGTAATTTTCAGACACTATGGGAAGTTTTTTTGCCATCTTTGAGCATGTTTGCTTCTTTTCTGGAATTTTCCATTTTTATATCTTTGAGGAGAATAATTTGGGAATTAATTTTCAACTCACTCATCCTGCTCTGGTTGTTCAGCAATGTTTCCCTGAACTTTGAAATCTTACCTCTGATTCTAAGTAAATTGCCCCCAAAAGCAAACAAGTTGAAGCTGAAATGTTTCCATTGCTGCTTTCAACTTCCCTAACTTTGTGCAACCGAAGATAAATATATAAACTTGAAATGCAATATAATCTGCTTTTCAAGTGATTTGCCTTTAAGTTTTTCAAATAAATGTTTTGGCCAGCGATGCCAACTATCTCTGTAGCTCATGTTCTCACCGATTTCAATATCCACCTTTTTCAATGTAAGCAGCTTTTGCTTAGTATCTTTTTGACTGTGCCATGGTAATCATTTGCTCCCATTGGGAATGCTGCTCACTGTCAGAATTGAAGTGCTGTGTGGTTTCCGGGACAGGGACAGGCTTAGGCTGAGCTTTGTTTGTGTAATGGTGCTTGAAAATATTGGCAAGAAAAATGCCAGTGGGCCTAATGTCTACACACGCTTGGCACACCAGGTGGGGTGGGAGGTGAAGGAGGCATCTGAGGCTCTTGGAAGGAATCAGGGCATATCGTTCATCGCAGCCCATGTGCTGCTGCCTCAGTGCCAGTCTATGTTGTCCAAGCCACTTGGTGCTTCCAACATTGGCCTTCCCTCAAAAACTGGTTTGGGCCCCTCTCCTCGATGGCAGTGGTGTAGATTCCAGGCTCGGAGTAGTTGCTCCAATGGCCCTGCACACACTGACCCTTCCACCAAAAGAGATAACACCCCCAATGCAGCTGGTCAGGAAGAATAGGAAGAATAGGAGTTTAAATGAATCAGAGATAACACCCCACAAATAAAAACCAAACTCCTCCCCCCAGCATGGACACTGAAGTAAAAATGCTTTAAGTTGTCAAAAAGTTCGTTAAAACATCTCCTTGTAGGTCAAAAGGATCAATGCCTAGAAAAGCAGTGCCTAGGAATAGGAATTTTTCTCTAGTTTATCATTTACAGCCAACTTTTTTTCATCGTTTCACTTGGAGCCAGACCAGATGAGTTGGAAAAAAGGTCCTCATCTCCTTCTCCCTGGAGTTGCCCAGATGCTGCTGGGTCCATGGTTGAATTGAATTCAGCTGGGCCTCATGCCGCTTTTGTCCACACACATGCACCACAATATCCATATTGAACTAGATCCTCTGACTTTAGAATTCAGAGAAGAGATGCATGTGGACCAACTGAGGTGAAATCAACCCTATAGCCATTATGGATTCAAAGTAGATTTCTTCTTTTTCCAAAATTGTCCAGGTTTTCCAGATTTCCTACAATGACCATGCATTACTTTTGTGATCCCACAATAAAAAGTATCGAAGTACATACTGTAAATGCAGAATCAAACGTACATACTTGACACCGTGATAGGCATTTTGTGGTTGAGTCTGTGGGTCCCTGTCCTGGGCTGTCTCATCCGACTGGGAACTTACTCTCCCAGCTAGTAACTGGGCTCCTCCCATCCTTCCCCTTTCCACACTGGCTACATCTGCCAAGAGAGCCAGGGAAGAAGGTGGCGGACTTGGGTCTCCATCACTGGAAGGGTAAAATGATTAGTCTAAGCGGACACATAGTAAATTGAGGCTAGGTTGGGATAAGACAGCAAAATTGAAGATGGCGAGAGCTAACTATTCAGCACATGTTTTCTGACTGCCAACTGTGTGCCAGCTGTGGGGAGTGTTCAAGAAGGCAGAATTCTACCCTTTGAGAAGCAGTATGATATATGGCTCCACCATTTCGTGGCCTTGCAACTTTGCAGGTCAACCCTTAAGCTCCTACAGAATCAGCCTCATCATCTGTGAAATGTGGACATTGATTATCACACTATCACCGTAAGTATGCATCCAGGGCTTACTAAGTGTTAGATATGTATGTACACTTGACATGCATGATCTCACTGCATCTTCATAGCAAACCTACAAGGAATGTACTCCTTCTCCCATTTGACTTGTGGGAAAACTGAGGCTCAGAGAGATGAAATGATTGGCTGAGCATCACACAGCAAGCAAACAGTGAAGACAGAATTTGAAGCCAGGCAGGCTGACTCTGGAGTCTTTGCTCTTTATCACTCTGTTTTACTGCCTCCCATCACTGAACTGGTGTCATGAGTCAATAGGGCATCTGTACATCAAACGTGCCCAAAGGTCCCAGGGTAGAACAAAGGGGTGGTTATAGCACCCCACATCACTGCCCTGGCACACAGTAGGTGTTCAACACAAGCTGGTCCACTTCCCTTGAAGATCTCCCAACCCAACATGAGGAGCAGAGGGAAAAGGGCAGAGTTGTGTCCCACCCAGGAAAGCATTTCCATTGCAAAGACAAATCTCTTCTGCTTCCTGCTTCCCTGACCCTCAGGCAGACCTAGAGCCTCCCTTCTCCCTCCTCCTACCTACATTTCAGGGCAGACCTCTTCTGCCCCTCCCCATGGTCTGTCTGGGCCAGTCTGTCTCCCCGACCCCGGCAAAGCATTAAAAATTGAAAGCTCCTTTGAAGAGAAAACAGTTTAATAAAAGCTCCATCCATTTTTCATGAGAGGATCAGGAGAAGGGTGGTGAAGAGAAGAGAAAGCAGGATGGAAGAGATGGGATTGGGGAGCAGGGAGAGCAGTGAGGGGCTTAGGGAATCCCTGGTGGGGGCTCAACAGAGCAGGAGTGAGGAAGTGGAGCCTACCCTTTCCCTGAGCTAGGCTGGCCCCAATGCCCTCTTTTCTACTTCCTCTTATCAGGATTCATCCTAGACCTGTTGATACTGGGAACTATAGCTTTTTCCTTGAGGGAACCTCCTGCCTTCCTTTTGGGGAAGGTTTCTGGGCTGTACTCTCTCAGGAAGGGGAGATAAGATGACCTCTGGCCTGGAGGGGTCTTTCTCCACAACTGAGCAGCCTCCCAGGTTGTGCACCATAAGATTGGTTTCTTGAGCCCTGGCCTCACGTTTGGACCCCAGAGGACTGGGCAGGGCAGGGCCAGGCCAGAACACTAGGCTGAGCACTGGGCAGGGAGCTGAGTTTCAGTAAGAAATCCAACAGAGAGGTCAGAGCATGAGGGGTTGAAGGGAGTTAGGGCCAAACACTGGCTCATTTTCTTTGGACCCTAGAACATTTTCCAACCACAGGAGACACAATTATACCCACTGTTACATCCAGTCTCTATGTTTTCTTATCTCTTCCACCTCAACAAAGATGGGTCCACCCAGGAAAGAAACTTCACAGATTGGCCTTGGCAGGAGAGGTATATACTTAGGCCTGGATAAATGTGTGTCTATTTTTGGCACAAGCCTGTGTGTGTGCATGTGATCTACAAGTGCCAATATGTGTGTATAGTGGCATAAGTGTGAATGTGGATAACCAGGGGAGTGTGTGTGCCTTTGGGTGTGTATGCATGTATGTGCAAGAATGGGGCCCATGTGTGAGGACTTGATCCTACTGCTCTCTGCTTCTGAGCACAAATATACCCTCCCAGAGCACATGCCAGAGAGCAGGTGGGACAGGCAATGTAGATGAGAGGGTGATGGGACAAGCGGAAAAGAGGTTGGGCCCCAGAGAATTGAACAGGCCGTGGGATCTTGATAGACAGGCAGACCAAATGTGCCAGCCCCAGCCACAAAGGTGCTCCATGTGTGCCCTGGGAACTGAGAAGGGGTTTGCTTTATTAGCATCCCAATCAAGAGGGTAGTGGGCTGTGTGTGTTTGTATAGGGGCGGGGGCTTCTGTTTCATCAGCAGGATCAAGGAGGGCTTCAAAGAATGTTCCTGGAGTGATGGTGGGAAAGGAGGCTGAGGGATGCATTGATGGTGACTCTGGGTTTTTCAATCAAAACCCCAGGCCAGTTTTGGCATAGCTTCCTCTCCACCCCTCTCCAGCTTAGGAGGAGTCGGAGCCTTGGGTTCTGGCCTCCAAATAGCAGAGTGGGGAGTGAGGTCCTGGTTCCAGGAGGTGATTCTGGACCAAACAGTGCAGAGTATCCTAGCTGGGCCTTCCTCTGGGTTTGTTCCAGATGTGTTCCCCTCGCTGTTCTTCCATCCGTCCATCTCACATACGTTCACTGAGGTGTGACTCTCATGCCAGGCATTTTATCAGGACACTAAACAGGCAGATATGTCTCTGGTCTCCAAGACCACTGAACCTAATGCATTCTTGGCTGTTCTTCTCCATGGCTTCATATATCCTGCCTCCTCCATGGCCCTGTAGGGTGGATAGCTGGCCCTGGTGCTGTCAGTTCACCTTGGTAGCTCAACAGGGAGTAGGGAGACACAGATCTTGACTCCCATTCACTGAGTGACCTTGGCAAATTGCTTTCCCTGCCATGTCCTCCGTTTCCCTATTTGTCCTGGCACTGATTGCCCTAAGATGAGCTTAGAGGGCCTTTCCTGCTTCAGTGACTGTTTTTGCCTTTGGACACACACTAAGATCTAGGATCTTCCAATTCCTGGGGACTTTTTCCCTTGGTTAATGGCTCTGGGTGACCTTAGGCAATTGATGGTATCTCTTTAAGCCCAGTTCCCTCAACTGTAAAATGAGCATAATAAAACTACCTTGCTCATAAGATGTTTGGGGGCATTAGACTGTGTGTGCTCAGGTATGCAAAAGTCCTGGCACAGAGCCTGTGGGCCTAGAGCAGCATGAGATTGTTGCACTGAGGCTGGTGATGGCATTCCTCAAAGTGTCCCTAGTCTCAGGATCAGGCTTAGCTCCCCTTACACATGCAGGCAGGGGTGTGAATTAAGGTGGTGGGCATGGGGATTGGTGAAGGTGCTGTCCTGAGACTCAGAAATCTGACAAGGGATCCAGGGAGAAAGGCCGCTCCACTTGTCCTGGTCACCTGTGCCCATAGGCCCTAGGGTAGAAAAAAAGAGTGGTTATAGCCCCACACCTTATCGCCCAGCTTCCCCATCATTCCTTAACTGTAAATGTCAGAACTGAAGAACAGCTGGCTGGCATTGCCCTTGGTGGTTAAAGCCTAACAAGACAAGGAAAAGAAGGGATATAGTGGGAGGCTGATGGCCATGGGCTTGAGCCCCCTTTCCCCAACTCCCCTTCCCAACTGCCCTCCTCCTCTCCCCACCCCCAACCTCCTCAGAGGAAAGCATGGTCCTCCTCCTCCTGAGTCTAACCAGCCCCTTCCCCAGGGGACCACACTCCAGTTATTTTCTCCCTTGTGCTGGCTCCCTGCCCTCAGCCTGCAAATATGTTCCAGTTTTTCCCTGAAAGCAAAATATCCCCTCCTCCATGCTCCTCAAGCTCCCACCCTCCTGCTTGCCTCCCCTCTCACAACTGAGCATCCATGCTCACTGTCTTCTGGCCTGGTTTGCCTTCCATTCTCCTCTCACTGTGAAAGCCCATGATGTCTGCATGACTAAAAGTTATCTCCTCCCCACTTGGGCCTCCCCACCAACCACTTGCCAGTTTGGACATGGTTGTCTGGCCCCTCCTTACTGGGCTTCTTCAGAACTGCTCTCTGCATCCTCCTTTCTCTCCACTAGACCTTCTCAGGCTTCTCTCTCTTTTTACCTACCGCCTCACATCTTCTGAGTGTTAATAATTATCCATTCTAAGAGTTTCATCATGTTGGAGGACTGACCAAGGAGGTGGGCGACGGGGTTGGAGGTGAACAGACAAGGGAGGCAGCTGTAAGGGATGAGTGGGAGACACAGGGAGGGCCAGAACAGACAGGGCCCTGCAGGCCAGGGGTGGGAGACTTGGGGCTTTCTTCTAAGCCGGAGTGAGAGGCCAGTGGTAAGCAAGAGAGTAATTTGATCTGATCTGCATTTTTGAAAGACTCACTCTGGTCTCTGCATTGAGAACAGACTGTGTGGGTGAGGGGAGGTCTGTTGGGGTGAGTGAGCATGGTTGCTTGAGCCGGGTTGGTGGAGGGGGAGGTGCTGAGGAGTGGACAGATTAGGAAACATTTTGGAAGTAGAGTAGCTGGACTTTTCTGATGGATTGAATGTAGGAGGTGAGAAAAAGAAAAGATTCAAGGGTAACTCCCAGGTTTGGGGCTAAAGCAATTGGACAAATAGTGATACGATTTACTGAGCTGGGGTGCACTGGGGGGAAGGAAGGTTTTGAGAGGAACTCAGGATCTCTGCTTTGGCCATGTCAACTTTGAAATCGTGTTAGACATTAAGCAGAGCTGTCAAAGTAGGTGGGCTTCCCTGGTGGTAAAGAACCCACCTGCCAATGCAGGAGATATAAGAGACACGTGTTCAATCCCCGTGTGGGGAAGATCCCTTGGAGGAGGGCATGGCAACCCACTCCAGTGTTCTTGCCTGGAGAATCCCATGGACAGAGGAGCCTGGCAGGCTACAGTCCATAGGGATGCAAACAGTGAGACACTACTGAAGTGACTTAGCATGCACACATGCACGTCAAGTAGGCAGTTGTCTGGGGCTCAGTACAACAGTCACGGCAAGAGATATATAAACATGGTAGAGATCTGAGGTTTCACCTCTGGCCTTTGAACCTGCTCTTCCCTCTGTTCAACACTCTGTCCTCACTGAGCTCAAACACCACCTCAGTCAAAAGTCACCTCCTGCCCCCACCCGAGGCTTGCTCTATCCCACAACCCTATTTTATTTCCTTTCCAACACTCATCACTACCTGAAGTTATCTTGTTCACTTATTTCTTCACACGCTTCTCCCACTGTGCGAGATTATAAGTTCCATGAAGGCAGGGCTTGTCTGTCTTTTTTTTTTTTTTTTAATTAGTTGGAGGCTAATCACTTCACATTGCCTGTCTTTTGTTCACTGCTATATCTCTGGGGCCTAGAGCAGAGCCTGGCACATAGTAGGTGCTTACTAAGTCTTTGTAGACTGAATGAATAAGCACTTTACAATGAATGTATCAGATCCCTTCATCCTGACAACAACCCCATGAGAGTAGTAATTGTAACCCTGAATTTTGAGAGGAGGAAACTGAGGCTTTGAGAAAATCCAAATCCATACCTTTGGAAGGGGTGTAACTAGAAGTCAATCCCATGTCTATTTAACTCCAAGGCCCGTGCTGCTAATCACTCGCTTGTGCCAGAAAGTGTTTTTGAGATAAGGCTTGGGTTGAAGGCCATCTCTGCCACATCTTTGCTCTGAGATCTTGGTCAAGTTCTTAAGCACTTCTGACTTTCAATTTCCTCTTCTCTGAGTTGGGCATGTGAATCATCCTTTATTTACAAGATTGTTCCTAGAATGTCATAGGGGAATGCACAGGAAAGAGTTTTGTCCACCTTATCAGTGCGGACCTAAATGAGGGACTAGTAACTTCTTTGGGATTCAGTCTTCTCGTCTGAATAATGTGTAGGAACTGGGGTGAGTAGAGAGGGGATTTAATGATCTCTGATCATCATTCTAGCATTGACATTCCAAGAATCCTGGGTCTCCACCATTTGTAGAAATGAATGGACTATAAATGCTCCAATCATGAGCACTGTGAACACAGGGTGCTCTACTGGGCCACTGAAGCTTCAGCCCTGTGGATGTGGGAGGCCTCTTTGAAGCTTGAGGGAGGTAAATTGAGGACAAATCAAAGGAAGTCCTTCCTCACCCCCAACTTAATGAGCTTATGGCTTTCATTACACACAGGAATGGTCCAGGCAGGAAACAGGAATGGCTTTGGATGGAATGATAAATGCCAGAGGCTCTGAGCAGGAGCTGGCAATGTTGACCTCTAAGGTCAATGGGATAGAAGTGGCCCCTTAGGGCCCAATCACAGAGTAGCCTTAGGCTTTCAAGAGTGGCAGTTCTGGGTGGTGGGAATTGAGGGTGGGGAAGTCAGAGCCCATCTACCTGTATTCTTTCCTCTCAACTGCCTTCGATTAGCCCCTGGAGGGGGATTGGTGGGTAGAGAAGGGGAGAAAATTGCAGGAGAGGCAGGAGGATGTAGAAATTCCAGCTTCCAACTTCCATCCACCTTTGAAGGAAGGCTTGGGCTGACTGTGCCAACACTTACCAGCTGCTGTGGGGGACATATCTGGCATATGATCTCCCTTTCTTTCTGCCTCACCCCTACCCACACCTGGTGACATCAGCTGGAAGGAAAGACCTGTCCCTTCTATACACTGCAGGGCAAGACAAGTTTGGTACCTTTGGGAAGCTGGTGGGGTTTGGCCTCAGTGCCCTCCTCTCAACCCTATTCAACCCCCTCTATTTCTACTATCCCTGTCCTCCTTCTTCCAAAAGCCAGTCCTGCAGGGTCTTGCTCTCAGCTGGCTGTCAACTAAGGTGTTAGCTGTCAACTAAGGTGTTAGCTGTCAACTAAGGTGTTAACTGATATCTAAGGTGTTAGCTGATAACTAAGGTGTTAGCTGACAACTAAGGTGTTAGTTGATAAGGCTTAACACCCCCCAAGGGGTATGTGCATTTTAATAGGGGATTGTTGAAAAGAACTGGCCTTTAAGACTCAGATGATATACTCAATATTGGTGGAATTTCGGGCAATGGTGTTGATTAAGGGTGGAGGTGTGGGTAGTCCCCTCTAAATCATACCACTTCAGTAATCACTTATTTGTAAGCTCACATGTGTGCATGCACGACCATATGCATGTACGCGCATGTGTGTGCACACACCTGCACACACACATACATACACACACATACAGCCCTCTATTATTCTCCCGCAAAAGGTTCTGAATTGTATGGATGTAGGTATGTATTTTTATGACAGGTAATAGTAATAATGCTTCCCTCATAGCTCAGTCGGTAAAGAGTCTGCCTGCAATGCAGAAGACCTCGGTTCGATTCCTGGGTTGGGAAGATCCCCTGGAAAAGGAAATGGTGATCCACTCTAGTATTCTTGCCTGGAAAATCCCATAGACAGAGGAGCCTGGCAGGCTACAGTCCATGGGGTCGCAAGAGTCAGACACAACCTAGCGACTAAACCACCACCAATAGTAATAATAACAAATACATATAAAACTCTATGACAGGCACTGTTCTGAACACTTTGCATATTTATACATACTTATTTCCTCTTATTCTGATTCTATACTTGAGGAGGCTGAGAGAGGTGATGTAACTTACCACCAGGCCACACACCACTAGTCTAGGTAGCTGGTGTGGCTCCACATCCCAGCTCTTACTACCACACTGAACACGTCTCATCTGGTAGGCAGCAGGGTAGGTCCACTGTAGGGTGGGCAGATCCTAGGGTGTGAGGTTGTGTGCTTGCTTACAAGTGTTGACTCCAAGTGAGAAAATGTGCACATTTTTTGTCGGGGGTGTGCATGTGGGCGAAGATTGTGGAAAGTGCAGGTTGGTATACTTACTGTGTGGTATGAGTGCTCCATGTGCTGGGGGAGACACTGGCCACCTATTATGGGGGACATGCAAACTGTATAGGGCTCCTTGTGTGTGTGTTGAAGTTAACAGTCCCATGAGAAAGTTCCATGTTCATCTTTACCCCACACCCAGCCCCTACTTTGTGACTCACCTTGCTGCCCTTTGGAATTGCCTCTATCAGGAGTCTGGGCTCTACTAAAGTCTACTCCTGAATCACAAGAATCATCCTCTTGCTGGCCAGAGGAGAAGATGAGGGAATGAGGGAAGACAGGAAAAATGGATTGGAAGTTGAATAAAGGACATGTATGCAGGGAGAGTGGCATCTGGGAAGTCTTGGTAGGGTTTTTGCCAAGTAGGGATGGGACAATAGTAGCAAAGATTGGAAGTGTGTATGTGTGTGTTCCTTCTCTTTTGGGAACAGGAATCTTGGAAATGAGATTTACAAAGTTGCTGAAGACCCATAGGTCCTTTTCTAGGGCACTTTGCAGGTGAGAAAGACTTGGCTGGATGAACCTTTTAACAAAATTTCCCAGATTATCATTGTGAGGAGGGTGGAGTGGACCAGGTTAGAGGCTGCAGTAGTACTGCCTGGGCATGGCTGTGGCTTCTGCTAGGAAGGGCATAGGTGGGGACAGCTAAAGTTGATAAATCACAGAACTGTACAAAAAAGGTTTCGATGACCCAGATAACCATGATGGTATGGTCACTCACCTAGAGCCAGACATCCTTGAGTGTGAAGCTAAGTGGGCCTTAGGAAGCATGACTATGAACAAAGCTGGTGGAGGTGATGGAATTCCAACTGAGTTATCTCAAATCTTAAAAGATGATGCTATTAAAGTGCTGCACTCAATATGCCAGAAAATTTGGAAAACTCAGCAGTGGCCACAGGACTGGAAAAGGTTCGTGTTCATTCCCATCCCAAAGAGAGGCAATGCCAAAGAGCGTTCAAACTACCAAACAATTGTACTCATTTCACATGCTAGCAAGATAGTGCTCAAAATCCTTCAAGTGAGGCTTCAACACTATGTGAACCAAGGACTTCCAGATGTATAAGCTGGATTTAGAAAAGGCAGAGGAACCAGAGTCCAAATTGCCAACATTCATTGGATCATAGAAAAAGCAAGGGAATTCCAGAAAAACATCTACTTCTGCTTCACTGACTATACTAAAGACTTTGATTGTGTGAATCACAACAAACTGTGAAAAATTCATCAAGAGATGGGAATACCAGACCACCTTACCTGCTTCCTGAGAAACCTGTATGCAGGTTGAGAAGCAACAGTTAGAACCAGACATGGAACAATGGACTGGTTCCAAATTGGGAAAGGAGCACATCAAGGCTGTATATTATCACCCTGCTTATTTAACTTATATGCAGAGTACATCATGCAAAATGCCAGGCTGGATGAAGCACAAGCTGGAATTAAGTTTGCCAGGAGAAATATCAATAACCTCAGATATGGAGATGACAACACCGTAATGGCAGAAAGCAAAGAGGAACTAGAGAGCCTCTTGATGACGTTGAAAGAGGAGAGTGAAAAAAGTCAACATTCAAAAAACTAAGATCATGGCATTCAGTCTCATCACTTCATGGCAAGTAGATGGGGAAAAAACGGAAATAGAGACAGACTTTATTTTCTTGGGCTCCAAAATCTCTGTGGACTGTGACTGCAGCCATGAAATTAAAAGACACTTGCTCTTTGGAAGGAAAGCTATGACAAACCTAGACAGTGTAGTAAAAAGCAGGGACCTCACTTTGCCAACAAAGGTCCATATAGTCAAAGATATGGTTTTTCCAGTAGTCATGTACAGATGTGAGAGTTGGACCATAAAGAAGGCTGAGTGCTGAAGAATTGATGCTTTTGAACTGTGATGCTGGAGAAGACTCTTAAAGTCCCTTGGACTGCAAGGAGATCAAGCCAGTCAATCCTAAAGAAATCAACCCTGAGTATTCATTGGAAGGACTGATACTGAAGCTGAAGCTCCAATACTTTGGCCACCTGATGCCAAGAGCCAACTCATTGGAAAAGACCCTGATACTTGGAAAGATTGAAGGCTGGAGGAGAAGGGGATGACAGAGGATAAGATGATTGGATGGCATCACCAACACAATGGACATGAGTTTGAGCAAATTCTAGGAGACAGTGAAGGACAGGGAAGCCTGGCCTGCTACAGTCCATGGAGATGCAAAGAGTTGGAAACAACTGAGTAACTGAACAACAGCAAGGAGGAGGAGGAGCCTTCAGCCCTATGTTCTGGCTCTGGTTGGTGGGACAGCCAACAGTGGATTTCGGAGCCTGGAGGTCAAGAGAGAATTCTGAGCTGGAGACAAACATTCTAAAAAGTGTTTTACACGTAACATTGTACTGCTTTTTGTCATTGCAACAGTAATGCCTGCATATTAAAGAAAATATGGCAAATGTAGACAAGCAAAAAGACCACAATAATTTGCAACATTCTTGTTAGAGATAACAAGTATTAACATTTTAGTGTGTTTCCTCTTTCTCGTCCTTTTCACCCCTGTGTTTACTGATTTGGTTTTATAAACTGATCTCTAAAGTGTACTGTGAACATGTTCTGATATGAAATTTAATCTACAATTTCTTTTTGTTACAAAGCATTCAACTCTATAACTAAACTAGAATTTGTATACTTAACTCCCTGTTGTTCAATATTCAAGTTATTTTAAAAATATCCTTATTATACTGATGATTGTAATGAATATCTTTGTGGCCAGTGAGACAGACATTTGGAGGCTGTTAGCTCTATGCCTCTCCACCCCTTCTCCTCCCAGAGCCCTTTAACTGGGGTGGGGCAGTGATAGTCTGGGCTCAAGTATTTGAAACGCTGCCAGGGACAGGCTGTGGGGTCTTGGGCAAGTCCCTTTTTCTCTCTGGGGCCTGAATCTGCCCATCCGTGCAGTGGAGGACATCAGACTTGGTGAAGTTCTTGAATTTTCCTTGGCAATGCCAACACTGCCCTCATTGAGTGTCTGTTTTCATTCTCTTTAGTGTCTTTCTCTGGCCTCCATCTCTTCACTCCCTAGACTCTCTGTTTCCCTTTTTCATTTCCTTACTTCTGTCAGCCCTTGCTCTGGTCCTCTTCTCCTTGGCTGTCTTACTGGGTCAGACTGCCAATGAACTGTGGCCTTAGCTGCAAGGTGGGGCATTTCAGCAGAGATCTATCATGGACATCAGGTCCTTGTGGCAGTGCTTGGTGCCCCAGAGGCTACTGGACTTTCATGGCACTGGCTGTCAGGTAACGGAGCAGGCAGGCAAGGAGCTCCTGAAGTGAAAACTGAGGCTCTGGGAAGAGGCAGGGAAGGTTGAGAATTTCTGGACCTCATCCTGAAGGGGTGATTTTCCTGATAGAGGTTCGCACAATGCTGGGAAGAGCCATTGGATCAGAGTTTCTGGATCCAAGTTTATGCCAGGATCTCTGGACAGTTTCCAGGGGTCTGGGGACCAGTTCTTTGAAATGAATGTGTGTTTCTACAGTCCAGTTCTTCCTTCAAGATGCTCAAGAGTTATGTGACTTCAGGAAAACATTGAGGAGCCTTGGCCTAAAGGTCTTTTTGTCCCCGCCTTTGTCTCCAGGCAGGATCCATTTTCCAGTCCCCAACACACACATGCACAAGTCCAGGTACTGCGGATTGACTCCAGTGAAGTCATCCCTGGGATGGTGACCTCAGTGTTGCTTAGGGAGGTACTCCCCACACATCGCTCTTGAGAATTAGTCTTTCTAGCCACCATTCAGTGACTTCTGCCCCTTCCAAAGTTTTCTGTGATGAGCAGAACCTGCTCAGCCAAGAGGCCAGGCAGGGAGCATCTACAGGAGAGGTAGCAAGGGGTGGAATATCTACTGCTTGGGGTCTCTGAAAGTGCCTGAGGATGTGAGTGTGTAGAGCAATGCAGAGCTGGATTGGAGAGGATTAGATAATTGACCTCATAATTGACCTAATTAGTGAGTGGCTGTGTGGAGAGCCCTTGGGGATGCTGGGCCTGCAGGTGGCACAAAGGCCAGGCAGAAACAGATAGAGGCTGTAAGAGCCAAAGCCTGGGTGTTTGCCAGCAAGTGGAAAGGGAGAACATTTCAGGGAGAGAGCGAGACTTGAGGGCACCAAGCAGAGAAGGAAGGGCAGGGATAACAGGGGTGATCGAAAGGACAGGGAAGTGGCAGGGGAGACCCTGAGGGCAGAGGCATAGAGACTGAGGTGGCGATGAGGGAAAGGACCAAGATATGGGCACCCCAAGGGGTGAGGAGCCAGGACTAGGTAGACAAGTCAAGGGAGGAAACGAGTCCTGGGGACACAGAGGTAGGGTCAGAAGGAGGGAAAATGAAGACCTTGAGGGCAGAAGGCAGAGGCTCGGGAGCCTGGAGAGGAAAAGGGAGTCATTGGGGGAACAAGAGCAGCAGCTGAGAGAAACCTGGGAGGGGAAGTGCAGGGCCTGGGGGCTCCCTGGAATTCTGTGGACCAGCAATGGAAGCAAAGAACCTGACTTCAGTGCCCATTTCTGAGCAATGTGTGTGCACATGTCCCCATATATATGTGCGTTTGTATGAATGGTCACTCTAATCCCATTTGGGGCTTTAAGAAATCTAATGGCATCTCGGTGGAAGGAAAAGGGGTTGGGAAGCACTGGGAATGAAGACTGGAACTCAGGAAGCTCAAAGCTTTGGGAAGAACTTGGCCCTTGGGGCTTCCCCCTCAGGAGGAATTCTTTCAACGAATGCTCACTGTGTGCTTACTAGATGCCAGAAAGTGTTTTAGGAGCTGGGAGACATCAGTGATTAGCTCTGACAAAGATCTCATAGAGCTTACATTCTAGTGAGAAGAGACGAATACTAACATAATAAATGAGTAAATCATGCAGTGTATTTGAATGTGGTTAGTGCTATGGAGAGGAAAAGGAATAGATTACAGAGATTAGGGAGTACCAGGATGGGGTAGGCAATGATCTGCCATTTAAAATAGAGTAGTCCTGCTGGGTGTCATTGAGAGTGACAAGAGGCATGTGAGTAAAAAATGAAGGTGAGGGAGGGAGGCTTGCTTCCATCTGAGGGAAGAGTCCTCTGGACAGAAGGAGCAGCAGGTGCAAAGGCCCTGAGGCAGGAGAATGCTTGGTAGCTGGAGGACAAGTGATGAGACCTGTGTGACTGGAGGGCAATGAGCAAGGAGGTTAGGAGAAGAGGTCAGAGAAGTGATGGTGAGGCAGGGAGGGCATGTGTTACAGTGCTGTGGTAAGGGCCGTGGAAAGAATTGTGGCTTTTACTTTGAGTGGGAAGCTGCTGCAGGGCTTGCAGCAGAGGAATGACAGGACCTGACAGTTTTAATGGACCCCCCTCCCTGATGGGTATGTGGATACCAGGCTTTGGTGGGGTCAAGGCAGAGAGCAGTGAGGAAACTCTGTAGCAATCTTGGTGAGACATGAAGGGAGCTCAGCCAGGATAGCAGTGGAGAGGCAGGTGGAAAGCCCCATCACTGCCAACCTCCCTGGCTTGCCTGGCCCCGGCTAGGGTTAGTCAGGGCAGAGTGAAACGCCCTGTCTAAGAAAGGAATATAAATCCAGGTCTTGGAGTTCCCACCCAGCAGGAATCTGGCATATCTGATGAAGAGTTAGGTCTAGGGATGCTCTGTTGAAAGCTGCTGATCCTTGGTGCTTGGTGGGCAAGTAATTTACAGGAGAAATAGCATCCTCAGTCCCTTTCCCCGGGTGCTGGGAGTGTGGTTGAGGCAACCAAATATACACTGACACATCAGTGAAGGAAGACCCTTCATATACACGTTCAGGTACAAATTCCCATCAGCAAAGTGGCCATCATTGTACATGCACACAAGCTGAGCTGCACACTCATGCCTACAGCAGTGTGTACCCATGGACACTGATGCGTGGCTCATACCATCATATGATGCATCATATGATGCCTTCACCATGGGCAGCAGCCCGCGTCAAGCCTCATCTTTCACCAGCCTCTGTCTCTCCTTCCCCATCCCACACAAGCCATCTTCCTCAAACAGGCTATGTGTTTCACACCAGTCATTGTACTTTTGCACACGTTTCCTCTGCCTAGAGTAACCCTCTTGTTTTCTCTGATCTTCTTCAACAATTGCTGAGCCTCCCGCCGCAGCATGGAGCACGTGAGTCTGTCAGCACCCGTGTGTTTCTCTCTCTCATTTCCTGCCCTGGGGCCCCAGAGCCTTGTCTGTCTTCTTTACCACTAGACCCCAAGATCAGTGCCTAGCACATTCTAAGTGCTCAACCAATTGTTGGATGAATGCAGAACTTTAAGGAGTAGAGGGTCTGAGGTGGGCTGCAGGGAAAGACAGACCAAAGGTAAGGTGGCCAGAGCAGGCCAGGCCCCCTTGTCTGAGGGGCGGTCATGATGACAAGCAGGATGTATCTGATGTCCCTGGTGCAGCCCCACAAGCCCCAGGGGTTAGCTTCCCTCCCCCTCCAGGCTGAAACAGAGGGGCGGGGATGTGGTGGAGGGGAGGGGACGGGGAGAAAGAGCAGATTAATCTGGGGATTAATTGAAGGACTTGGCGGCCCTGGCAGCGCGTGCTTGGGGCAGTGGCTCTAATGGCTTAATCAGATTACAGGCCTCGGCACATGGTCGGTCCCAGCAGTACCCAGCTCCCCCTCAAGAACAGACCCATTCCACGGCTCTCCAGGATGCAGCCCACACCCTGTGCGCAGGACCCACTTTGATACCTGGCATCTTGAGCCTCCACTGGGGAGACCTCCTGCCTTTCCAGGTTAGCCAGGTCCAGGCCCGCTAAGTGAGCTGGTCAGAAGGGCATGGATTTGTAGCTGAGACAGCACTTTTTAGCTGTGTGACCTCAGGTAAGTTAATTGACCTCTCTGAGTCTGAGCACGCGGGCTCCTGTTTGTGGCCTGCCTCTTCCCCTCCACCCAGCCCAAGTCTCCCAAGCCTGCCCAATGAGCTTAGAAGTATTGCCATGATGCTGAAAAGAATCCTAGAAGAGGAGAAGTCTGAGAGTCTGGGGCAGTAGCCAGTATTGATCAGAGGCCAACTGCCCCCGTGATTATTTTGTGAAAGGGGATAGTAATTCCTCCCTTGAGGAACTGATGTGAGGATTAGACAAAATGTAAGTGAAAGTGCTTTGCATTTACCTTTTATTGCTAGTAGCATCCATTATTCCTTTCCTCCTACTGGTCCAGTCCAACTAAGGACAGAAGTGAAGAATACAGAAGGGACAAGAGTTAATAACAAAGAATTAATAACAATCGTAATCAGCAGCCATTCCAAAAACCAGCTCGTGTGTGGCGCTTTAAAACCAAGGCAGTGCTTTCCTGCCCATGATCTTGTTTAATGCAGAGGATAGCCCTTGGAGCACTGTCTGGGGTCTTGGGGGGATTGACAACCTTCATGTGAAAGACAAGAAAGCAAGCAAGGCCAAGAGAAGAGATGATTTGTCTCAGCCAGTGGCCAGGAGCTGTATCCACCAAGGGAATCCTGTCTGCACACATGCTGGTAGAATGGTCAGGTGCCAAATAAGCTGGGGTCTCCAACCTGAGCCCCTGGACCAGCAGTCTGGAGGTGGGAGCACTTGGCTCTGCTTACCTCTTCTTCTGCATCTGGTAGAGCTGGGCTGAAACCCTGGGCTTCAGTGAAGGTGAGAAACCTCTCTGATTTGGGGAAGTCCCATGGTTCTAAGGCCTGGGAAACCTCAGATCCCAGGCTTGGGGCTGGTAAGGGTGGGGGTGGCTGGAGAGGTTCCCTGTGTAGGCTTCCCTGCAGGAAAGCCTCTGGCTGTCCTGGGAGCGGCCAGGCCACCAGGGCATGGATGGAGGTGCTGTTTGGGAGCAGATTGGCTTCTGGCCTCCCCTTCTCTTGCCCCCAGTAGTTTATTAGGAGTAATTTGTTAAGCTGTTCCAACTTGTCAGCAGCCACTTCAATGCCTCTGCCTCCTGCTTGCTTTTGGGGAGGGGGAGTTTGAAAGTGTCCGGAGCTGAGGGGTGAGCTGGAGAGGGGGAGGTCATCTCAGAAACAGGAGGTGCCCAGGCCTCTCTCCACCTGGAAGCCTTATCTCCATAGGGTGCCACATCTGAAGGGAAGAGACATGGCCTAATCCACCCCTCTCCCTCACAACACTGCCTCTTCCAGCTTGGCTCCAGTGTCAAGGAAAAGAAAGAGATATCCAGGGAGAAATTGGTGGTTGGGGTGGGCTCAGGCAGTCGGAGTGGCCTCTGGTAAATATGGGTAGGGGGTGGGCCTGGAAAAGAGGTGGAGATGGCTGGGAGGCTCCTAACTGTTCTGTGGCACTCTCCCTCAGGTGGGCTGTCAGGAACATGCACAAAGAGTACACTAGACAGTGTCACATGGGGCCAGGCACTGAACTCCCAGGTTTAACTGGAATTAACTCATTTTATCCTTGTCTTCTTGTCATTTTATAGATGGAGAAACTGGGGCTTAGAAAGGTAAAGTGACTTGCCCAAAGTCACACAGCTCAAACGTGAACTGGCTAAATTTGAACATAGAACTGGCCGACCCCAAGGCCTTCAGAGTACCTAGGACTACGCTGAATGAAAAAGAAATAAGAAGCTCAGTTAGGGAGGCCCAAGAGTAGCTCACCAGTTTGCCAGGACTCTGGCTGATATGGGCTTTGGTTTCCCACCCCTGTGAGAAATGGGAGCTGGGCTGGGGCCTCCTGGTGGATCTTGCTCGGTCTGACGGTCACGGATTTCCCAGATCTCTTTTACTCCTTGCCATGGTCAGTCTGACAGCCAGTCAGGACTGGGGGCAGAAGGCAAATGTGGAAGAGCTTGAGCCACCTTGGGGTGAGGGAGGTGTAGGGGAGTATTGCTTCTGAGAGAGCAGGCCCATAGCACCCGACCAGGTGCGTCTTTGAGCAAGACTTGGCAAGAAGAGACAGGTCTGAGGCGAGCTTTGGCTCTTAATCACTGCTCACCTCCCTCCTGCGTGCCCTGCTACCCTCCTGGGAGCTGGGCGCCATGGGGGGCTGGGAATGGGAATGTCCTGCCTGCCACATCCCCTCGCCCTGGCCCTGCCTCATGGACTCTGGGGGAAGCTCATTAGCTCGGGGGGCACCCTGCCCTCCCCTCACAGCTTGTCACACAATTAGCCACCCTCTCTGTACAAGTTGCTGTGTAATTATTGGGTCTTGGCGGGCTTGGGGCCATGTAATTAGCCTGCCCCAGCCTCCAACCAGCTCTCAGGGTCATTAGTAGGCCCACTGGGGGTGGATGGCTTGGCAAAGCATCTGCATGACAATGCGCACATTGTGGCGCCTCTGCAGGCACCCAGGGCAGAGGGTCAGCTGGTGGCACTGTGCTGTCCGGCTCCTGGGCACATCTGCCTCTACCCCAGCTGCCTGCTCAGAAGTGCTTTCATCGATTACAAACCCTTTCCCATCCTATCTCTTCTGGGAGTCTCATTGCAGCCCTGGAGGTAGGGATTCTGCTTATCCCCATTTCACAGATGAGATAACTGAGGCTGAGAGTGGGGCCAGGACTCCCCTAAGCTCACTCATCTCACAGGTGGTGGAACCAAGATCAGCACTCAGCCTTGTTCGCTTTTTCCCCGGGGGGATGCCTAGGAATAGACTTGCTCCTGAGGGTAAGGGCCTGATGCTGAGCCACAGGCTATCCCAAGGAACCTTGCTTGCTCCCCAGGGCCTCTGGCGGGGCCTCTTTCCTTGGCCCTGAGCTGCCGCCAGGCTCTTCCTGAACCCTCTTTCAGGAGCTCTCAGAATTTCCCCCCAAGCCAGCAAGAAGGCAGCTTTCCTAAGCCTTCCAAGGGAAGAGCTGCCAAGACCCTCTTAGTACCTCTGTCTGGAAATGTCTCTTCTATCCATTGCCAGCTGCGTCCTTGGAGGCCTAACAGTGGGCATCCCTGGTTTCACAAGGATATTCCTTCACTGAGACTGTTTCCTGTCCCCCTTCCAAGGTCCTTCCACTGCCTTGAAAGGTCTTTCACCAGCTCTCAGCCTAACCTGCTGTCTGGGAACCAGCCAGGGTTATGTGGCCCTTCATTAGGACCCTCTGCCCAGTTGGTGGAGGTGAGGAGGGAGGTGACTAGGGCTCCTGGCTGCTTAAGCCACTGTCTCTGCTTTGCAGGGCTTTTAGGGAATATTTACCACGGACTTTGGCAGGTCGATAGCGCGTTACTCTGACCATTTACAGTTGTTCTGTCTTGAGCAGGTTACCTACCCTCTGAGCTGTGCAGGAGTAGCATGAACTAAATAGCATAAGCGGCAAATGCCTGGCTCTGCCAGCGCATGGCACAAAGTGAGAAAGTGAGCCCTCTCCCTAGTTCTCAGCATCTATTGGCCCCTGAAGCCAATTCCAGCTTCCATTTCTCCCAGGGCCCCGAACAAAGTCCCCACAGAGCCCCAGTGTTCTGCACCTTGCCCCCTCCCCTGCTGCCTGCTCCTGGCAACCCCCAACCACCTTCTAACTCCCCCTGTACCCCTTCCCCTTTTCGAAGGCTGCATTATCCCGGCTGCAGGGAAATTAGTTGTTCCCTTGAAACCCCTGCCCCGCCCTCCCTGCCCCCCTTTCCAGGGCTGGTGACAAGTATGTGGGACTTAATTGGCTGGCATGAAAGGCAGCACTGACATTAATTGGCTACATTTGGCAGGCAGGCCCCCAGCCTCCCCCCTCCTCTCTCCAAACCCCTACCGCTTCCCAGGAACCTTATCAATCCCACCACAGGGACCAAGAGCTTCGAGGCCCCTGCCAATTAGGCACTTTTTGCTCCTTTTCTTCCCCTGATGGGGTTTCGTTAGAATTTATGACACTCTATAGGGCTGGGGGTGAGGGGGGTGGAAAGCAGGAGATGGGAAGGCTGGGGGAGGCCCATTCCTATGGAGAACAGGCTGGGGGAGGGGAGAGGAGGCGTGCGGTTGTGAAAAGGACACTTGGGATAAGGCCCTGAAGTTGGAGGGGAGGGGGTTTGTGATACAGGATGGAGGGCCTGGAGGAAGGGGGAGGAGGGCTTTGGCCAGGCCAAGAAGACTGATTTAAAAGGCACTGTGTGCACACTTGGAGGAAGGTTTGAGAAAGTTTGAGGCAATCAGGTAACATGGCTATAGACAGAGCCAAAGGACCCAAGAACTGGCTTTTCTTCCCAGCAATCCCTTGCACCCTTAGGTTAGTCACTGGCCATTTCTGGGGCATGAAGGGATGGGGCAAGATCTATGGTTCCCATCTCAAGCCAGTGTCCATGAAGAGAAGAGCTGGAGAGGTATCTGAAAGTCCAGCACTCTACTTCAGGAAGCCTGTCCCTGGTCTGGGCTGTTGTGCCAATAGCAGCTCAGTTGTATGATAAAACTAGAAAGACAAATAAATTGTTACTCCCCCAATTCTGTGTGTTTTGGAGAATGAATCTTTCAAAGCCAGAAGAAGCTGGTGAAAAAGATTCCCAGTGTTGCTAATGGGGGACCCACTGGCCTGGAATTTATGGCACAGGTAGGGGAAGAAGGACCAGGGGGCCACTTCTGATCATTCTCTGAAACCACCCTTGCAGCCAACTTTGGTGCCCTGAGAGGGGGCAATGGGAACCGTTCAGCTGATTCAGAGTTCCCAAGTGCATCTGAATACAGATGTGCTCTTTTGAAAAAGGAAAGCCTTGGGCATTTCAGATCTATACCAGCAGTTTGGTGTTCACTAGTGGGTCAGACACTATTCTTATAGGCCTGTGGCAGTCTGGAGCGGGAACACCAAACTTCAACCAACATTGCTGCTCTGTTTTAACAGCTTTCAACTAGGAAAAGGGACAAAAATAAGATCTGTGTCCCCAAGGTTTTCAGGTCCTTCAGGATTAATTTGGGGTTTTGTCTGATGGTCTCACTAGCCCACACGTGACTTGGCAGGACTGGGCAGTGGGAGGTGGCCCCAAGAAGTCTTGGTGGGCTCCTTTCAGATGCATCTTGTACACAACTCACCTCTCACATCTGCCCCTTCATTTACTTGAACAGATGTTTCCCATTGCCCAAACTCATCTCTGTTTCTACTGAGATGGTGCTGTTACTATGATAAGGATTACTATTAGATAATTATAATAGCCATGATTCTTGACAGCACACTAGGTCCTAGGTATTATTCTAAGCATCTCATTTATATTAACTCATTTAATTCTCATAACAGCCCTATAAGATGAAAAGTGTTATTATTCACATTCTACAGATTAAGAAGCCAAGGTCGAGAATAGAAATGTCATTCATCTTGGGTCATACAGCTAAGTTGAACTTGGGCTTCGTGTGCAGGTCAGTGTGACTTGGAATCCTTGGTCTCTTTGTCATTGGGAGGGCTGGGGATACTTCTTATAGTGCAGGGGAACAAGGACTTCTGGTGTGGGTGGGTGCTGATTGGAGTGTCCATGGGGAACCCATGCCCTTCCTTTGTTCCTTGATTCAGTGACATCAATGCCTCTCCAGGCCTTGGATCCTCTTTATTCTGGCGTAATATCTGGTATCCCATCTACAAATCCTGAGTCCCCTTTGATGGTGACATGTATTCCACCTAAGAAAGTTGAATCTCCTCTGCAGATCCTGGGGCAAAGAGAGGGACATCCAGCAGAACACACACTTGGCCACAACCTTAGGCCCCAAAGCTCAGGGATAGAGACGTCAGTGACCACCAGGGTTAACACCTTTAAAGGCTTTAAGCTCTGAACAGATTGCACACCCCCTGACCCCCACTGGCCATATATAATTAAAATTAAAACAATACTAACCCATAAAGTACGTGTAAAGAAATCCAACAAGTTTTGATTTTTCCCAAGATACTACTTTGATGCTTGAAAAAATATATAACATTCTTTCAATTTTTTTTTGTTGCTTTCTGTTTTGTGTGCGCACATGGATGTGCACAGGCTGCCCGCCATTCCCAGTATCCCATTGCCCTCAGTGTTGTCCCCACTTGCCACTGAAGCACTCCATTGTCACCTCCTCTCTGATACTGACTTTTAGCTGTGAGCCCCGCACTGCCTTCCCCGATTCTGTTTGCCTCTGCTAACCTTCCAGCATCTTGGTTGGGAAGGACTGTTGATGAATAAAGGGTCAAGCACTCCTCTGAGCCTTGTTTCCCAAAGTGTGGTCAGTGAAGCAGCAGCAGCAGCATTTGGTAGCTTCTTAGAAATACAGAATCCCAGGCTCTACCCCAGACCCACTCAATCAGAATTTATGGCTGCACAACTTGCACTGGTATTCTGTCTGCACGTCACAGTTGCTGTTCTAAGGCTGCTGCTGCTAAGTCGCTTCAGTCGTGTCCGACTCTGTGTGACCCCATAGACGGCAGCCCACCAGGCTCCTACATCCATGGGATTCTCCAGGCAAGAACACTGGAGTGGGTTGCCATTTCCTTCTCCAATGCATGAAAGTGAAAAGTGAAAGTGAAGTCGCTCAGTCGTGTCCGACCCTTAGTGACCCCATGGACTGCAGCCCACCAGGCTCCTCCGTCCATAGGATTTTCCAGGCAAGAGTACTGGAGTGGGGTGCCATTGCCTTCTCCGTGTTCTAAGGCAGTGATGCTCAAAGTATGCTTCCTGGTCCAGCAGCATCAGCAGCCCCAGAACTTATTAGGAATCTAAATTCTTAGGCCCTACCCTAGTTCAACTAGATAAAAATTCTATGGGTAGGGTCAGCAATATTGTTTTCATAAGCCCTCCAGGTGGTTCTGATAGTTTCTAGAGTTTGAGAAGCACTGTTGCTCTAAGATACATGAAGCAGGAAGCTCTTGCAGAAAAGTCTCAGGCCCTTCGATTTCCTCAACCCCACGAAGATAAGCAGCAGGCAGGCTGCAGCATTCAAATGGGATACTGCACTGTACTGATGATTATTTACACATCTGGGGTAGACTGGGAAATGGTGCTATCAGTATTTGGGAGATTTCAAGAGGCTGTCGTCTATTGAACACCCACTAAAGGCTGGGGATGGCCAGACACAACCATAGGCATCTTCATCTAATTTCAGTCTGTCCTGTTAAGAATTAGTCCACCACCTCCTTTAAAGATGAGGAATCTGTGGCTCAGAGAGATCAAGTGAGAAATGGAGGGTTTGCCCTCAGACCTGTCAGACTTCAAGTCCAGTGCCTTTTCCATAGAACCTCTGCTGCCTAGACTCCAGTGTTTCAGAAACATTAAGAGTGTTTACTCTATGCCAGTTGTAGTTATAACTGCTTTACCAATATTAAGTCATTTAACCCCACAGCACCCCACTGCACAGATGAGGAAAAGAGAGGTTAACTTCCTTGTCCAAGTTTTCACAGCTAGGAAGTGGTAGAGCAAGAATTCCTATCTGAGCAGAGGGTGCCAAAGGCCATGCCTAAAAGCCAGAGTTCATTTGCTGTCCTTTTACAAGCCAAGTACAGGTCAGGCAATGGGAACAAAAGAGGGAGTTTGTTGGCCTTGACAGGTTTATTGAGGTGGTTTATGTTTGGTTTCCCCAATTTCCAGCTCAGCTGTTTCACTTACATTCCCTTCATCCCTGGCAGGGTCAACCTGGGGCTGAAGGCCCCTCTTAGCTCAGTCCAGGGCTCTCCCACTACATTCTCTAACCCCCTGAGGGTCCCTTGTAGGTATCACCCTCAGCTCATACTGGTCCACTGAGCTTCCTGCCTAGCATACAGCTGGCCAGCCCAAGGCCCCCAGCTAGCCAGAAAAGCAGGAAATAAGAATCATATAGGTTCTGATGTCCTTAAGGAAGAGGGTTAGATGGCAGCCAGATGGATGCTTTCTCCCAATCTTCCCATGTTTCAGTTCAGTTCAGTTCAGTTGCTCAGTTGTGTCCGACTCTTTGCGATCCCATGGATTGCAGCATGGCAGGCCTCCCTGTCCATCATCAACTCCCAGAGTTTACTCAAACTCTTGTCCATAGCATTGGTGATGCCATCCAACCATCTCATCCTCTGTTCCCTTCTCCTCTTGCCTTCAATCTTTCCCAGCATCAGGGTCTTTTCAAATGAATTAGCTCTTTGCATCAGGTGGCCAAAGTATTGGAATTTCAGCTTCAGCATCAGTCCTTCCAAAGAATATTCAGGACTGATTTCCTTTAGGATGGACTGGTTGGATCTCCTTGCAGTCCAAGGGACTCTCAAGAGTCTTCTCCACACCACAGTTCAAAAGCATCAGTTCTTTGGTGCTCAGCTTTCTTAATGGTCCAACTCTCAAATCCATACATGACTACTGGAAAAACCATAGCTTTGACTAGATGGACCTTTGTTAGCAAAGTGATGTCTCTGCTTTTTAATATGCTGTCTAGGTTGGTCATAACTTTTCTTCCAAGGAGCAAGAGTCTTTTAACTTCATGGCTGCAGTGACAATCTGCAGTGATTTTGGAGACCCCAAAAACAGTCTGTCACTGTTTCCCCATCTATTTGCCATGAAGTGATGTAACTGGATGCCATGATCTTAGTTTCTTGAATGTTGAGTTTTTTTATTTTTTAGTTCTACCAGTTTATTGCTACCACCCCATCTCCCTCCACCCTCATGCACGTGTGCTCAGTCATGTAACCCCATGGACTGCAGCCCGCCAGGCTTCTCTGTCCACGGACTTTTCCAGGCAAGAATACTGGAGTGGGTTGCCATTTCCTTCTACATGAATGTTGAGTTTTAAGCCAACTTTTTCACTCTTCTCTTTCACTTTCATCAAGAGGCTCTTTAGTTCTTCTTCACTTTCTGCCATAAGGGTGGTGCCATCTGCATATCTGAGGTTATTGATATTTCTCCCGGCAATCTTGATTCTAGCTTGTGCTTCATCCAGCCCAACATTTCTCATCATGTCCTGGTTTCCCACCCCTTTCTTCACTGGACTTCTACATGCCCAGAAGCAGCAGGTTCCCAGTCTGGTACAGGTCCTTAACTGCCTGCTTCCTGTACTGACAAGTGGGAAGGTGGGCTGCTGGACAGCCAGACAAGCTAATGGGTCTACTGGCCTTCATCAGAGTGCCTGGGGCTATGGCCCTCCTCCCAGTAGTAATGAGATGCTTCCAACTGACATCTCCACAGTGACTAAAGGTTTATGAAAACTTCTCAGAGTATTTTCAGTTAATCGTCATAACCACCTTGTGAGAAAAGCATTCTTACCCTGATTTTCCAGGTGAAGAAACCATTGAGGTGCAGAGAGCAAAGCAACAGAATAGAACTTACACAGGCCTGCTTACACTGTCCTGGGCCAATATGGTGCTCTCTCCACACTTCTGGAAATCCGAGCTCAATTCTGTTCAGGTGGTATTAGGGCCAACTTCTTGAGAAATGAAGCGGAGTACCTGGTCCAGCTGAGAAACCACCAAGAGGCTTGCCATACTTTGTGGTGATTAGTCTCAGGGACCCAGGCAGCCCTATTCTGTTGCTTCTTGCTTGTGGTTCTCCTGGGAGGAGTGGAGGATGGACTAGCTGCTGTGGTCATGCTGCCGGAGGTGTCTCATCTCCCTGGAGGCCCCCTTCCCTGACCCCGAGTCCTGTCACCTGTGACAACTATTCAATCAAGGACAGAGGGTTCTCAGTTGCCACCTAGTCTCTCGTCCTTCTCACTAGGTCTGATCTTTCCCCATCAACACTTTGAGTGCTCTCCATGGAAACCTACTCTATTGGCCACAAAACCACCCACCTCCATCTTCTCTCCAAAAACATCTCCCCTTTACCCTCACATCAGAAATGAAACTTGTGTCTGCCTTTAGCAACTCTCTCTAGTGGGTGATCTGCTTTTACCTTTTCCCAGCTTGGCTTCTAGAGGCAGTAGGGAGACTGCTGTAGTAGTCCATGTTTACAATCGCTGTTTATGGCCCAGGGCACTCATGCCTACTTCCAATGCCCCATCTTCCACAGAGAGCCACGTTATTGACCAGAAACTCTTCTCCCCTGTCTCAGTTCCACTGCCCACCAGAAAATATTGGCTGGCCTTCAGTTAACACAGCACCAGGCCCCTGGCCTTTCTCTCCATCTTGGCTCCTGCTGCCTTCCCCACTGGCTTTAGCATCCTCATAGATGTTCCTCAGCCCAACTGCCAGCCACCCTACAGTCCCCATAACCTCATCTACATATCCTCTCCAAAGAAGCTTCCCACTGGCTTGGCTACATCCTGAGCCTTGTCCTTACTTGGGAAGACTTCAGCTCCAAGATTTTCAGTCCTTGGCTCCTCTACCTCCATTCTTCAGATGATCAGCACCTTTATTCCTCCTAAACCTGGTCTTGGTTCCAGGGCTTGGCACTGGTCTGTTAAGTAACCGATTTTTGGATCAAGGGGAAAAAATGAGTTGATCCCCTCAATTCTGAGCATTTCAGTCCCTTGCTGCCATTCTCTACTTTGTTCTCCCAGCTCTCAGTCATTTTCAGGCCTCTTTCACTTCCCTGCATCGTCTGCTCTAGATCCCGATGCCAGCCATGACCTTCATGGTTTGAAGCCATTCAAGCTTTGCACACTTTCTAGTATGCACAAAGCGAGTACGCTTTGCACACTTTCTGCTGGTGCTGCTGCTGTCCCCAGCCCTGACTGGTTAGCTCCGAGCACTTATAAGTTTGCCAGCCTCAATGGGAGGTCCTTGCTGACACTGATGTTCCACAATCCTTTAACTCATCCCATGGGGACTGCGGTTCTCATTTTTTACTTTGCTTACATTACAGCATTATGGCTACACCCCTCCTAATAGTTGGCTTTCAGTTTTGCTAAGACAAAGGCTGTCCATCTCAGAAATTTTCTGTATGTCCTTCCTCCAAGTTTCTTTCTCTCTCTCTCCCCTCCTCCCTTCCTCCCTTACTTTATTCCTCCTTTTTCCTTTTGTCTCCTAGGGAGACATGTCTATCTTCTGCTCCATACTGAACCTCTAACTCCATCAATTATTTTCTTTTTCCTGTATCTCCATCTCTCCCCCTCATTTGAGTGCTATTTCCTCCTCAGCCTACAAGGATTTTTAGCTCTCCCTCATCCTTCAAAGAAACCCTCCCTTGACCCTGCCTCCCTCTTAAGCTATCATCTTCTCTCTTGCCTTCCCTTCTCAGCCAAACTTCTTGGGAGCACTGTCTCCCCTCACTATCTCTGCATCCTAACTTCCCACGCTTTCCTTCATCTACTGCATTATGGTCCTCTCCCTCTTGCCTGAAATTGCTCTTTAAAGATCACCAATAGCTTCCTTGTCAGCAAATTGAGTGGCCTTTTCTAATCCTCACATCTGACCCTGCCACACATTCCTTCCTGCTTGTCATTGTCTCTTCCTTTGGCTTGGAGACACCAAATGGCTCCAGATCTCTTGCATCTTGTGACTCCTTTACTTTCTACTCTTGCCACACATGGGTCAGTTTTGCTCTAGCTTTTGTCTTTGTCTTCTTCTGTCTCTACACTCTCTCCAGAGCAATCATGTCCATTCTCTTGCTTTCAGTTATTCTGATCACACCCCATTATTTTTCTCTAGTCCTGATCATTCATTCAGTTCCAGACTGAATTCAAGTCCCAAGGTGCCCACTGGGCATGTTCATTTGAATGTCAGGCAGCGACCTCAAACTCAATGCCTCAAGTTGAAGGTACCACCTTTTCCTTCAAACTGGTCCCTTTCCTTATTGTCCAGTTTCATAAATGGCACAATCATCCAGTTAGTTAATAAAGCCCCCAACCTGAGAGTCATCATTGCCTCCTTCCTTCCTCTCACCACCCACATCCAATCCATCACCAAGTCTTATCATGTCTACTTCATCAATATCTCTCCAGCTTGTTCCCTTCTCTCCAGGCCTATTTTCTATTTTCCTTCATTCCTCCCTTCATTCAGCAGTCATTGAATTCTCTGTGAAGTCACTGTGTCAGATTCTGGGGAAATCATGTTGAACAAGACTGTTGAGGTGTCTGCCCTCATGACATAGTCATTCTACTGAGGGAAACAGACAGTGAAAAGACAAATGAACAAACACATAAGGAGTTTCAAAGGCAGCAAATACACGGCTGTGGTAGAGAACAACAGGGGGATCTATTTTAGGTGTTTAGAGAAAGCCTTTTTAAGGAGGTGCTATTTAAGCTAAGACCTGAAGGCTGTCAAAGAGCCAGCAATGCAAAGAGCCACAGAGTCAACTTTCCAGGCAAAGGGACCAACAACTGGCTCTTTCAAGGCCAGAAAGAGCTCAGCATGTTACAGAGTAGAAAAGATGCCACTGTGGCTGAAGTGAAGAGCAGGAGGGGGAGGCAGGGACCGCACCTTGAGGGGCACTGTAAAACAGAGAAAGACGCTTGCATTTGATTCCATGTAAAATCCAAAACCACCACAAGGTTGTAAGTAAGCGAGAGGTGTCATCTCATAACACATTTTGAAGAACTATGACTCAGCCATTGTGAGAAGATGGCAATTCACTACAGAATTCTTGCCTGGGAAATCCCACAGACAGAGAAGCCTGGGGCTGCAAAGAGTTGGACACGACTGAGTTTACTAACAGCCATTGTAAGGAGCCTAGACTGCCGCAGGCTAGGAGAGGTAGTGGGAGAGTGGAGAGGAGACCTGTGCAGCTGTCCATAAGAGAGAAATGGTGATGGTGGGGGCAGGTGGAGACAGGAAGTTGGATACTTGAGGTATACTTGAGGCAGAACAGAATCTGTCAATAGATTGAATGTGGGGAATGAGGAGAAGAAAAGAATCAAGTAGGACTCCTGGGGTTTGGGACTGAGCAACTAGTAAATGGTGCTAAGATGAGAAGACTAGAGGAGAAACAGGTTTCCAGCTGAATTCATATTTTTTTCCCTTTGGACATGTTTAATTTGGTTTTTTTCTTTAAGCATTAAGTGAAGATATAAAGTAGGTCATTGGTTAAATGAGGCTGGAGATCAGGGAGGTTTGGGATGGACATGAACATTTGGGAGTGACAGACATATATGTAGCATTGAAGCCATGGGAATGGATGTGCTCACCTCAGGAGGGAGTGCGGAGAGGAGAGGAGAGTTTGGATAGAGAAGGAGTGAATGGAGGGGCCAGTGAGGTAGGAAAAAAAAACAGGACAGTGTGTTGTCCCTTGAGAGATGAGACATCTTACAGAAGGAAAAAGTCAATCAGCACTGGGGGTGTCTGCTGAGAGGTCAGGTCAGATGGAGCCTTGTTGAAGCCAGCCCATGTGGAGCATCTGCTGTGTACGAAGCACTGGGCACAGGGGTTTAACAGGGGTACATATATACAATGCAATATTACTCAGCCATAAATTGAAAAAATAATGGCATCGCATCAACCCTGTGAGGTAAGTGCTATGGTTATCACCTCCACTTCAAAGATTAAGAAATTTAATGCCAGAGAAGTTAAGTATTTTTCTCAAGGTCATACAGTTGGGTAGTGGTAGATCCAGGGCTCAAATGCAGGCATGCTGACTCTAGAAGCCCTGTCTTAATGACCACGCTGAACTGCTTGTCATAATATCAGCTTCCAGAAGCATCTGCTGGATTTGGCAATCTGGCAGTTGTTGGTGATCTTGACAAGAGAGACTTTAGTGAAGGGGTAGAAGCCAGAATGCAGTGACTGACGGATGAATGGACCCTAAGGAAGCAGAGATGGAGTGTAGATGGCTCTTTTGAGAAATTCTCCTATGAAGGAAAGCATAGATGTGGGTCCATAACTGAAGGGAAATATGGATCAAAGGGAAGTCTAGTCTAAAAAAAATTGCCTTTTACCCTTCCCTCTCCTTTTGTCGTCTTTCTTCCCTAGCCACCTCCCCTGCCCCATTTTTGTTGAGAAGGAATTTATGAAAAGTATGTCTTTGTTAAAGGGAATGAGACAGAGAGTAGAAGGAGCTACCCTCCAAAACCTTGGGAAGGTGAGAAGGGTGGGCTCTAGAGTACAGTTTGAAGGGTTGTTCTGAGATAGGAGGAAGGCCTTGTCTTTCTTTTTTTTTAAAAAAAATTATTTTAATTGAAGGATAATTGCTTTAGAATATTGCTTTGGTTTCTGCCATACATCAACATGAGTTACCCATAGGTATACCTATGTCCCCTCCTTCTTGAACTTCCCTCCCACCTCCCATGGTTTCCCACCCCTCTAGGTTATTACAGAGCCTTGGCTTGAGTTCTCTGAGTCATATAGCAAATTTCCATTGGCTGTCTATTTTACATATGGTAGTGTATATGCTTCCATGCTACTGATTACTCTACCTGGCAAGGATCTCATTCAAAATTGATGGAAAAATCAAAAGCTTTACAGACAAACAAAACTTAGGAGAATTTAGCACCATCAAGCCAGATTGTCTCCCACTTTGATGAGGAAAGAAGGAGCAGTTGGGCTACAGAGTTTGTGAGGAGAAAAGGAAGTTCCTGTCTGATGGTGCTCATTTTCTCAGTGCATAATGAGGTGAGGTTATCAGCAGTGAGGGTTGGGGGCTTGGGAAGAAACAGCAGGACTGATTCATATCCCCATCAATTGTCCCCTGAGCTAGACCAGTAGTCCCCTCCCTGCTTCTACCTTTAAATTTACTGATGCCTCCAATCTCCACAGAGAAGTTAAGTTACTCTCCTGAAAGATTAGAAAGGTTAACCCCTGCTCCAAAACCTTCAACATCTTTACCTGTGTCCTCCTCTGCCTGTAATGCTTTCTCCATGGCCCACCACTATATATTGAAGCCTTCTCTGGAACTCTCCAGGTGGATACAACCTCCCTATCCAGATGGAACTGATCACTTCTCATCCTCTGTGATCAACAGATCTACAAACCTGGCTCTGAGCCCTCTGAGAGCAGGTACTCTGCTATATTCACCTCCGTGCTCCTTCCATGTCAACACAGTGCCTTGTTCATAGTAGATGCTCTACTGTATGTTTATAAACGTACATTGACCTGAGAACACGCATGAGAGTTGACAGACCAGGCTTCTGGTCTTTTTCCCTTCCTGTGCCTTGGTTTCCATCTTTGTAGCATGAGTGGATGGGACCTGATGGTTTCTAATGCCTCAGTCCTGATACTTTATGCCTCCACTACTGGTGAAATTGCCTGACCCTTCTGGGACACTATTGACATTGCCAATCTATAACCTAAGTTTACAAGCCTCTGGATGAAGAGGAATGACTCTTCAACCTACGTGTCAGCCTCTTCCTGAATCAGCCCTTCTGGCTAATAATAATAATATCCAGCATTGTTTGAGCATTTCCTGTGTTCCATGCTAAGATATTTGTGGGTTTTTTTCTTGTGTAATCCTCACAACAATCATAAAAGTCACATATTACAGATGAGGAAACTGAGATTTGATGAGGTTGGGTAATCTGCCACACAGGAAAGCAGCAGGGTTGGGATTCTGACTCAGGCTCTCTACTTTCTTAGCCCTTGTCCTTAACCACTCTGCTGGGTGCTTGCCTCTAACAGTGGTCTCCACTATGACTGCACATTAGATTCATTTGACAGGTTTTAAACTTATTGATGGCTGGATCATACCCCCAGAGATTCTGACTCAGTTGGTCTGGGGTACAGTCTGGTCCTTGGGGATTTTTTGAAGCTCCCTAGGTGATTCCATTGTGCAGCCAGGATTGAGACCACTGACCTAGAAACCCAGCCCTCAGGTCTGAAACTAATCTTGACCTGGGCCACCTCAGCCCCAACAGGTTTTTGGGAAAAGAGTGGGGAATGGAGGTTGAGATAGAGTCAAGACCCAGGGCCAGGAATGGAGGAGGAGTGGTGTGATGGGAACGGATCTGGAATTTCTCTTATAATAGCTGGGGCTCAGCAGGCACTATAGAGAGAATCTTGGGTCAAACTTGTGTCCAGTGTGACTTCCTTGCCCACCCCCCACAGGCATACATGGGTCCTAACCATAAAACTTGCTGTCCAAGGGGAGTGCGTATCTTCCTCCCAAGGTTGATCCTCTTAAATCCCCCTCTCCACCCAAAGCCTTGGATGCTGCTTCCTATGTGCTCAGACCCTGTCTAGAACTCTTGTCAGTGCAGAGTATCTAAAATCCTATGACTCTGTTGGCAACAGATAGTCACCCATCCCCTGGCCTCTTGTCACTGGACCTGCTTCTATACTGAGTCTGGCGAAGTTAAGGGTTTACACCCCATTGGACCAAGCTTCCTGCTTGGGAACCAAGTTCCTGGCCTCATGTTCCCCAGGGACTGGTCTCTTTCCTCCCCACCAGTCCTGATGGCCAAGGTCACAGCAAGCCTTATACACAAGCCCACCCAAGTTATGACATGACAGGGTCAGGCGACTTCTTTCCGGAAGACTGGAGTGCTCTTTTGAAAGCAGTGCCAGGCCAGGGCAGTCTTCTGCCGCTAGAAATTGGTCTCTGCATGCATGCATGCCAGGGTGGGGTGCCCTTCAGGTGGAGAGGGACTGGTCAGGGGAGGAAGGCTGGGAAACGCTGGGTGGGCCAGGTGGGTGTGGAGGAATTCTCTGTCCAGCTGCACATCTTTATTCATAATGCTTGATTGTTCCTGGCTAGGGAGCTGATCATGCTGTGTTGGGGTGGGGGGAGCCCCGGGCAGGCGGGCAGGCGGTGGGCTCACTCGGCTCCCTTCTTCTGTAACTGCAGTGGGAGTGGGGGTGGCCATGAGCCCAGGGTTCTCAGGCTGCTCACAGCTGGTCCCGATTTGTGGACAATGGGAACTCAGCTCACAGTGCATATCCCATCCGAGCCCCCAGCTCAGTCTGGGACTGCTGGAAGGCTTGCACAGGAATGTGGGGCGGAAAGGCTCAGAGAGCATGCTGCAGAAGAGGCTTCGAGAAAAAACCCTTCCAGAGAGGGGAGGGGAGCAGTGAGGGGGAGGGCGGTGGGAATGGGCTATGCCAGCTGACTTCTGCCCACTGACCTTGCTGAGCCAGGCAGGGCCTCAGCAGTGATCTCCACTTCTGCAGCCTTGGAGCTTGTGCTACCTCCCCACTGGGGGAGGTGTGCCAGCTAACACCCTTACAGGATCAGGGACTCAGCCAAGGGCACACAGAGTCCGCAGCACATCCGGGACTGGCAGCCAGGAGATCAGACCCCAGGCCAAGCCATTCCTGCTCCTAGAGCTGGCTACTCCTGGTGCTGAAGCTCCAGTCCCTGACTCAGTGCCCAGGCAGCCTGAGCCTCTGTGGACCTGGCTCCCATGGGCCTGCCAGAGAGTGAAGGGAGGAGCCTGGGGGTGACGTGGGGCCCTGTGGTCCCAGCCCAGCTTCCCTAGGGTGGCGACTCCGTCCATCCCCTCTGCCCTGCCAGGCCCGGGAGCATTTGGGCTGTTCTGAGGGGATCTAGATCTGGGCTGAGCCAGATGGGGTGGGGGAGATGTGGGGAAATGGGGACGGGAGGAGTAATAATAATAGCCCAGCATGTTCTCGTCACAGCAGAAAAAAATTGCAACTGTGGTGATGGATGTTAACTAAATTTATTATGGTAGTCATTTTTCAATATACATGTCTATAAATAAATCATTATGTTGTACATCTAAAACTAATACAAGGTTATACATCAATTATATCTCAATTTTAAAAATAGTCCAATATATTAAGCATCTAGCATGTGCCAGGCACAGTTTTTAAGTGTTTTGTATATATGATCTCGAGTCATCATCACAGGCACATACGAGGCAGCTGTGGTCATTAACTCCATTTTAGAGATGAGAACAGTAATGTTCAGAAAGGAGAGATAACTTTCTCAAGGTCTTATGACTAGTGATTTACAGGGCAGAGATCTGAATCCAGGACCATCTGACTCCCAGATGAAGGTTCTTACCATTTAGCTGTTCTTATGAATGCTTTGGGCTATAAGAGCTTTTGAAATGGCATCTAATTCATGTCCTTGAACTGGAGGAGGAGTCTCAATGCCTGCCCCAAAGGCACAGATTGAAGTTAACTATTTTTAACTTTTTATTCTACAGTGGAGTTGCTCAGTCTTGTCTGACTCTTTGCGATCCCATGGACTGTAGCCTACCAGGATCCTCCATCCTTGGAATTTTCCAGGCAAGAGTACTGGAGTGGGTTGCCATTTCCTGCTCCAGGGGATCTTCCCGACCCAGGGATCGAACTCAGGTCTCCCGCATTGCTGGCAGACGCTTTACTGTCTGAGCTACCAGGGAAGCCCATTCTATTGTGGAGTATAGTTAATTAACATTGTTGTGTTAGTTTCAAGTGTGCAGCAGAGTGATTCAGTTATATATATACTTGTATCTATTATTTTTCAAATTCTTTTCCCATTTAGGTTTTATAGAATATTGAGCAGAGCTCCCTGTGCTCTACAGTAGGTCCTTGTTGGTTAACCATTTTAAATAGAACAGTGTGTACATGTCGATCCCAAACTCCCAATCTATGCCTCCAATATGTTGGCCACCTGATGCGAAGAACTGACTCATTGGAAAAGACCCTGATTCTGGAAAATATTGAAGGCAGGAGAAGGGGACAACAAAGGATGAGATGGTTGGATGGCATCACTGACTCAATGGACATGAGTCTGAGCAAGCTCCAGGAGTTGGTGATGGACAGGAAAGACTGGCGTGCTACCGTCCATGGGGTCGCAAAGAGTCAGACACGACTAAGCAATTGAACTGAACTGAACGATGCCTCCCCCACCAATTCTGTCCCTCCTCCCCATTCACTCCCTAGGTCTGTAAGTCTGTTTCTGTTTTGTAAATAAATTCATTTCTATCATTTCTTTCATATTCCACATATAAGATATAGTCAGACAGAGAAAGAGAAATATCATATGAAGTTAAATCTTTAAAAGCCCTGTGGGGAGCTGGCAAATGCCCTGTGAAGTACCCTCCTGCCTGGAGATGGCAGCCCCTGCTCCAGAGAGAGCAGGAGAACGCAGGTCACTTGTCTTGCAGATGAAGAGGCTGAGGTCAGCCCTCGAGGAGGAGAAATGGGGTAGACATTCCAAACATCTCCCCAAGGCTAAGCTGGAGTGTTGTGAAAGGCGAGCTTGGCACCAAGCTGGGCTCCTGCTTTGGGAGAGGTAAGTTACTAAGAGACCAAGAATTCTGAGAGAGAGAGCAAACTAGAGTTAGTTCATTAGGAATATTTGGGACCTTTGTAAAGACACAGGGGCCTCCCTGCCCCGGGCAGCTTTGTCTGTTGCCTAAGCAATCGTCCATTAAGGCGGCCTGGGCTGGTGACGGGGCACAGGGCAGCAGGCCCCCAGCCCCTGTGCAGTGCTCTGGGAACAGCTCAGCTGGGTCTAAGTCTGGGAGGGCACTGGCCAGAGGCAGATGCAGGCAGTGAAGGAGCCCTTCTGTGCCCAGGTTCTGCACAGAGTGCTCCAGATTCATCCTACCAACCTTGCAAAGTGGATTCGCTTCATGTGGCTCATGTGGACCCTGAGGTCTTAAGAGGGGATTAGCCCGGGGCCACAGAGCTCCTGAATTGCCGAGCCAGGACTGGAAGCTGGGCTGTGCTTGGTCCTTGGGCCAGCAGCTCTGGGTACTGGAAGGGAGGCCTGGGTTTCTGTGCCTACCTCTGACCGGGCCGGGCTGGGCCAGGGCAGGGCTGAGCTCGAGGAAGAGGGCTGCAGGCTGCCAGGAGGGAGAGCTGTGTGTGTTTGTGTGTCTCTTTGTGGGCGTGTATGTGCCTGTGCGTTTCTGTGTGTGTGTCTCTCCCGGCGGCTGTTCTGCTTCCTCAGCAGCCTTTCCCTCCCCCCTCCACTTCGTTTCTCTTTCTTCTTCTCCTTATTCCTCATTGTCGTCTTCTTTTTTTTAATGAGACTTAATTAGCGTCGAGTTCCTCCTCCAGCTCCCTCTCCGCCCCCTCCCCGCCCTTACCCTCCCCTCCCTCTTCTCCCTTCTTCCCGAGGTACAGGCCAAACGATCTGACAAATGCACTTGAGAACAAAGCACCAGGCTAATTCGAGGCCTGCTCAGGAAGCAGGAGCTGAGCTGAGATAATGGGTCTGAAATAGCCCAGCATGATTATGCTTCCTCAGCCTGTGGCCAGGCGGGTGCAGGCTCGGGCGGGCAGGCGGGTGGCGGGTGGACGGGTGGGCGCCGATCGCCACTTGCCTGAGTTCCCGCCCGTGGGACCCTCCAGGCCCAGTTATGATCTCTTTCTTTAAAGCCTTCCTGATGCCCCCAGGGGTTGGGGGTGAGGACCATCTTTCTGCAGCAAAGTCAGTTCTCTACTGGCCTTCCCAGGAGCCTCTATCCCTCCTGGGGATCTTCAGACCCCAGCAGGGACAATCGCGGATCAGCAGTGGGGCAGACACTGGACCACAGTCACCTGACAGGTTGATGACAAAGGTGCATCAAGGATCCAAGAGGCCAGGCCCCCTGGCCTCAATTTGCCTAGCTTGGTGGTACTGTCCCCATCCCAACTTGGCAAGACGGGAGTGTGAGGGGTTCATTATAGAGCAGGGCTTGAGCCCCCAGTCAGAGCCTTCTAGGAACTCGAGTACTGGGAAATATGGAGCCCTCTGAGAATGTCCAGAGAAGGGGTAGCTGGGTATGTTCTGACATCCCAAGCAAGACAAGACATTGGCATGGTGCCCACCAGAGGGGTGGGTCAGATGTCACTTGCATATTCTCTGCCTTGGCTTCCTGAAGCTTGTCCAGAACTCGAGGTTAGACTGAGGGAGGAACAGTCAGGAGGATGGGACAATGATGAGCGGAATCACCCTCCACAGCCCCTACCCCATCCCATCCCCCTAACCCTGCTGCATGCTTTCATTCTGATCCAGACATGGCCTGGAGGCCTGAAATGAGAACAGTCATGGATCTTTACTCCCTAGCCCAGTTGAGTTCACTGCCCTTCCCAGACCCAGCGACCAGTGACCTGTGTGTGGACATGTATTCATTTTGCTTCATTCATCCTCCCGATATGCATTTCTTAAGCTCCTCCCAGCACCAGGCTCAGTGCCAGGCCCTGGGGACTCAAAGGCAAATTGGACAGAGGCCCTACTCTCAGGGGCCTTTAGTCTGGTGGGGGTGACAGACAAAAAACTGAGAGAATACAGTACAATGAGATCCGTGTGGTGACAGTTGGAGTCCAAGAAGCTGTGAGAGCTGAGAGGATCTCAGGGCAGGGGCTCAGGGAAGGCTTCACAGAGGAGGTAACATTTGAACTAGGCTTGAAAGATGAATAGGGCTCTGCCAGGGTAAAGATGGAGGGGGCTAGAGATTTGCTCCTTTCAAGGCGCAGGGGAACTGGAATGTGAAAGTGCTAAACCAATGTGTTTTAATATCTTAATGCTTGTTTACAACCTCGGGATCCTGGGGCTGGAAGGAGGCAGATGAACAGGAACAGTTGAGCTGAGCAAATGGGCCCCACACTCGCATGCAGACCTGCTGGGCCACTGCCCCTGCCCTGAGAGTGATCTGACCTGACACAGGGCTTCAGGTTCACTCTCTCTTCAGACCAGCAGAACTGACCTTTCCATTCCTCCATCAATCCTTAGCCCTAACCACAATGCTGGAATCCAGACCTCAGCCCTTGACTCCTGTTCTCCAAACAGAACTCTAGGCCTTAGCCTTTTGGTTTACATTGTACACTTTATTTCTGACCCTGTTTTGCCAACCTGCCCTCAGTCCTGCATCCCCTCTCTAACCACCAGAATCCCAGAGATGCCCTTGCCATCCGCACAATTGCTTTAGATGTAGCTGGCTGTGGAGTAAGCAGATCACCTTCTTTTGGTGCTTTTCTACCTCTTGAAATGCTGTAGAACTTAATGCAACCTTCCTGGCTTTTCCTGAAGCAAGATCTCTGAAAGAGCCCAGTCCAGTCTTTCTGAGCATGCATTAGAATTCTCGGGCTGGTTGCACCGGTTGCAAACTGCACGAGGGTATCTGGCTGAGAGTGTAAGTGAGGGCTGAATTCCAGCCTGCCTTCTCTTTACCAATCATATGCACATGGGTGCAGGCTGCACCCCTTTTCTAATTAGCACAGAGGTGCTGAATGCCATAAGGGGTCCCTCCTCTCCTCCCTCTGCCTCCACCATGACCCATCCTCATCTTTGCATTGGAGAAAGGAGATGGGAGATGGTGAACTCTGCAAGGCCCTTTCAGCTGAGAAACCTAGGTTTGTGAACTGCAACAAATATCTGGCGAGCAGGGCCAGCTCCGGGACAGAGGCTGTTCCGGGCTGTGCAAAGGGACTGTGAGTGAGGATTAGAGAGAGGAAATGAAAATTGGGGATGGCCCTCAGGGGAATTGACTGCAGATGATGTCAGAGAGGAGGCTGCCTCCTGGAGAGCAAGGGACCCGAATGCAAGATGGGGGTGGGGGCGGGGAGGTGTGGGAAGGAGGGGGCTATCTCCAGTGTCCCCAGCAGTTAGGCAGGCAGCTACCTTCAAGGCCCAGGCCCCAGTCGGCCCACCTGGCTTCCTGACCCCTAGCCGCCTCCTGGCGCTTCTGGCACCTTGGGAGCTGAGGGGGCGCATTCCTGTGGAGGCCTCCAAGGACCCTGGGTGGAGGGCAGGGAAGAGGGAATCATGAGGACAGGGTCTTACCTCCTGGAAGCATATTTCCTAGCTGGCGAAAGGACTCACTCTTCCAAACATGGATATATTCTCTCAGCCATGTTACAAGATGTGTGTGTATGCTGTGTGTGCTTTGTCACTCAGGTGTGTCCGATGCTTCGTGACCCCATGGACTGTAGCCCGCCAGGCTCCTCTGTCCATGGGTATTCTCCAGCCAAGAATACTGGAGTGGGTTGTCATTTCCTTCTCCAGGGAATCTTTCCGACCCAGGAGTAGAACCAGGGTCTCCTGCATTGCAGACAGATTCTTTACCAGCTGAGCTACCAGGGAAGCCCATATTACAAGATAGGTATTATTATTCCTATTTTTTTCTCCATTTCACTCCCCTGTCAGCCATGGACATGAGCTGAGGGCCAAGTGTCACCCGTTAATGATTTCCGAAGCTGAAAACATTCTGTTTTGGAAGGATTAACTCCATTCTGCAGATGAGGAAAACTGAGGTCACACACAGCTATTAAATGGGAGAGTTGTCAATGACGGCCTTGGAGCAGAGCAGGGAGGGAGGAATGTTTTGAAAGAAAGAAAGCAAGAATGCGTATGTGTGTGCCTGTGTGTGTGTGTGTGTGTGTGTGTGTGTGTGTGTGTGTGTGTGTGTGTGTATGTTGGGCAAGGGGCCAGGATGCCTCACAGAGCACCCACGCCATCTGGTCAGAGAAAGAGAGCTGGGAGGGCCCAGCTGGAAGTGGCTTTGTAATGGGTGGAGAGGGGACTGGGTAGTAGGGGGTCTGGTAGTGTGGCTAGAAGGTTGTGCCATGGAGAAGGGCAGGCTCCATTTATAGGTATTTTCCTCTGAGTTTGAGAAGAGCTTTTTCTTCTTTTTCGAAGGCTGAGCTTTCTCTCCAAGGCTCCGATACTGCCTGCCCCTCTCTGGGAGCTCCTCCTCCTCCCAGGTCCCCAGCTGGTGCCCCCAATATTGCTCCCTAATTCCAGCAGGGCAGGCAGCGTGCCCGCATGCCCAATTGATTCTTCCAGCACACGCAGGTAATTCATCTCAGCCTCCTTTCCAGGCCCCTGCCCCCAGATGTGCAGTCTTCCCAGCATCCAGAGGCCAGCTCACCCCACCCATATCACCGGCCAGCTGCAGCCCCTCATTTCCCGGAGAAGAGAGAACTAATAAAGGACAGTCTCTGAGCTGCAGCACCCCCCCTCCAATTCTTTCTTGCCACAACCACCCCATAAAACTGAGGGGAGAGATATAAAGAGAGCAAGTGTGAGTGAAGATAGAGTTTCCATCTGAGGAAGGGAGTGGGGATGTGTGTCTAGGGCTGGGACAAGAGTGGGGCCTGACAAAAATGGAAGCCCCTGTTCACAGCCACTTTGGTCCCCATGCCAGCTCCAAAGGAAAGAAGGGTGATATGGGTCAGAAATAGAGGGTGATAAATATGCCAAAGATGGTGAGTTCAGTGTGGGCACCCAGGATGGGGAGTCCTGAGGGCACTCTTACTCCCTTCCCTTTCCTTTCCTGGGTCCCTTCCAGAACCCAGAAGGAGAGTCAGGAGCTCTGGTCTCCAAGCCTAGCTCCACACCAACCCAGAATGACCTTGGTCTGCTCTTGTACTCTTCTCTGCAGGCCTCAGTCTCTCCAGCTGTGGAATGGGCTCTGCCAGCCAGACATGTTTCAAGTCTATGAGTTAGGACAGGGTGTGCTGTTGGTTGTGCTCTGTGGGAACATGAAGGAAGCCCCTTGTTCCTCACCTTTCGGGCCTGGCCTAGCCCTCAGGAGAAGGTGGGGTCTTCCAGGGGTCTGAGCCAGGTGCTCTGGTCAGTCTGAACTCTGCAGAAGGAATGCTCTGTCTCATTCTGTTCAGGAGAAAGAGGTGGGAAAATCCTTTAGGCTATGAAACCCTCCCTCTCCCCACTCGTGGGGTATAATACTCATCTGTTTATTTACTCAATATTCATTTATTCACTCAGTAATTACTCAACAATTTATTGAGTGCTACATGCCAGCCACTGTTGCAGGCACTGATGAATAAATGTGAAAACCCCTGCCCTCATGGAACTGACATTATAGTGAAGGGAGAGAAAGACAGTAAGCTGATATAAACCATAAATCAGAGTTTGAGGATGGGGGCCAGAAGCAAGGCCAAGGGTCTCTGGGCCAGAACCTCTCCTCCCTGGCATTGCTTTCATACAGGAGCCCTGTGCCCTTCTCTCACAGCAGCTCCTCTGCCAGCTCTAGGCCAGGTTGGGTTGGGTTCAGGATTTCAGGCTAGAGTGCAAGGACCAGTTCTTCGGATCTGAATTCTGGACCGGGAATCCCTTCCTGCCCTGCTTACTGGGCCCTGCCTGCTTGAGATGGACTGAGATTTGCTGCGTGAATGCAGCCTGAGCTGGTGCTGCTGTAGCCCCATCCATGGCCCACACCGACCTTCCCAGTGGTAGGGGCTGATAGACAGAGCCCTGGAATGGGGGTTGTAGGATAGGCCCTAACCCTTTCTCTGCCATCTACTCCTCAGCCAACAATGGGCATAAGGTTAATTACCACTTGCCTTGCTTATTAGGAAGGTGGCACATGAGAGAATACTTTAGAAACAGTCGAGTTCTTGCCAGAGATTAGTTTATTTGTGTCTGCCTTTGCATGACTCTGGGTTCTTGTTCAAAAGTGGGGCTTCAGTGTTTATTGACAGAGCCTTTGCATTAAGAGAGCACCTGCTCACTCATTTGCCCAGCACACCCATGGTTCCAGGAACGGTGTTGGGAAGGGACATCCATAGCCATTGATCTTTGCTTGGCAGCTCTTACTCTTGCTCTAGATCTGTCATGGGCTGTATGTCCTGGGCCAAGTCCTTTGACTTCTTGGAAACCAAGGGGTCTTGTCTGTGAAGCTGACAAAAGAATCTCTTGCTCTGCCCTGCCAGAGGTTTCCAGTGATGATCAAGTCAGAGGCTATCTGAGCACTTAGCCAGTTGTAAAGTGGGGAGTAGATGGCACCAACTCCCAGGCCCCCAGGGCCAACGGGGTGCTGGGCTCCTTTCTTCCTCTCACCTGTCCCTGGGGTCTATCTGGGGTGGTTGTTCCTAGGACTTGATTCAGAAAAGGGCTAGCACGGAGGGAAGAGGTTCCTTTGGTTAGGCCTACTGCCACCAGTCCACACCCCGCTCAGCTCGGCCTCAGCCCAGGTGGGAGTCTGGGGCTCTGAAATCATCATCCGCACCTGTTCTATGTACCCTTGCTCACTCTGGGGAGGGGCCGAGGTGATGGTCATCCTCAGCACTCACTGAGAAATGGAAAGAGAGAAACGCAGAAAGGGTGCACAACCCAGAGATCCTGATGCAGAGAGAGAGGAACTCCTAGCAGCTGACAGAGGAAAGTGGGAGACAGGGAAACAGTGTAAGGGCTACGGGCAGGCAGAGGGTACCAAGGCAGAGGAACTGAAATCAGGAGATACTGGTTGCATGTGTGAGAGACAGACAGAAACAGGGAGATTGAGCAACAGATGAGGGTGAGAGCAAGATTTTGGAGAGAGACAGACTGAGACAGAGAGAGATGGAGGGAGCCTGTGAGAGGTTGGTAAGTTAGAGAGAGGGCAACTGTGAGTGCTGCCGTAAACCAGAAAATGAAAGTCGCTCAGTCATGTCTGACTCTTTGCAACCCCATGGACTGTAGTCCATGGAATTCTCCAGGTCAAAATACTGGAGTGGGCAGCCTTTCCCTTCTCCAGGGGATCTTCCCAACCCAGGAAATGAACCCAGGTCTTCCGCACTGTAGGCGGATTCGTTACCAGCTGAGCCAAGGAGAGCAAATCAGTTTTCCTTCTGCTGCCTCCCCACCAAGGTGTGGGCTGCCAGGCTGGGGGAGCAGGCCTGTGCTGGGCAGGGCTGAGCCCCTTGACATAGGGGAGATGAGTAAGGTGGGCTCACAACCTCAGAGCCTCTGACTTCCTCAGCCAGGAGAAGCCCCTGGGACTTGTCCCACCTCCCTGCTGCTTCAGAGGGTGGCTCAGAGTATGGTAGAAGAGGGGCCTATGACCTGGACTTTCAGATGTTCAAGCTGGATTTAGAAAAGGTAGAGGAACCAGAGATAACTCTGTTGGATCATTGAAAAAGCCAGAGAGTTCCAGAAAAGCATCTACTTCTGTTTTATTGACTACGCCAAAGCCTTTGACTGTGTGGATCACAACAAACTGGAGAATTCTTAAACAGATGGAAATACCAGACCACCTTACCTGCCTCTTGAGAAATCTGTATGCAGGTCAAGAAGCAACAGTTAGAACTGGACATTGAACAACAGACTGGTTCCAAATTAGGAAAGGAGTACGTCAAGGCTGTATATTGTCACCCTGCTTATTTAACTTATAGGCAGAGTATATCTTGCGAAATGCCAGGTTGGATGAAGCACAAGCTGAAATCAAGATTGCCGGGAGAAATATCAATAACCTCAGATATGCAGATGACACCACCCTTATATCAGAATACAAAGAAGAACTAAAGCACCTCTTGATGAAAGTGAAAGAGGAGAGTGAAAAAGTTAGCTTAAAACTCAACATTCAGAAAACTAAGTTCATGGCATCCAGTCCCATCACTTCATGGCAAATAGTTGGGGAAACAATGGAAACAAAGACAGACTTTATTTTCTTGGGCTCCAAAATCACTGCAGTTGGTGACTGCAGCCATGAAATTAAAAGACCCTTGCTCCTTGGAAGAAAAGCTATGATCAACCTAGACAGCATATCAAAAAACAGAGACATTACTTTGCCAACAAAGGTCCATTTAGTCAAAGCTATGGTTTTTCCAGTAGTCATGTATGGATGTGAGAGTTGGACCATTAAGAAAGCTGAGCACTGAAGAATTGATGCTTTTGAACTGTGGTATTGGAGAAGACTCTTATCAGTCCTGAATATTCATTGGAAGGACTGACGCTGAAGCTAAAACTCCAATATTTTGGCCACCTAATGTGAAGAACTGACTCATTGGAAAAGACCCTGATGCTGGGAAAGATTGAAAGCAGGAGGAGAAGGGGACGACAGAGGATGAGATGGTTTGTTGTCATCACTTACTTTATGGACCTGAGTTTGAGCAAGCTCTGGGAGTTGGTGATGAACAGGGAAGTCTGACCTTAGTCCATGGGGTCACAAAGAGTTGACTGAGCGACTGAACTGAACTGAACTGAACCTGGGCTAAGGAAAGGGCCCTGACTTGGGAGCTCTGGATTCTGGGTCCAGTTCTGCCATTACTTGGCTTTGAACCTGGGTTTGGGCCTTTTCCTTTTTGGGGCCTCAATAGGTCGTTCTGTAAAATGGGTATGCTTGGGGAGGGTTAGGGCCAGGGAGTTGAACTAAACAGTCTCTTCCTGTTGCAATGTTCTAGAATCTGTCTAAACGAAAGGCAGGAGAAAATGAAATCCTACAAAGTCCATGAATGCACAGGCAGAGAATTCCAAGTCTACATATGGATATATATAATTATATATATATATGTATATACATATATAATTTTTTTTTCTGTAGAGAAGGCTAAGAAGTTAGATTCTTAGTTTCTGAGGGGAAGAAAAACTGGTGTCTGAGAGAGGGAGATGGAAAGCTTGGTCCTGAGCAGAGAGGGTCTCTAGCAGGCGGAGGAGAGCTGAGTTTGCCTGCAGGTGGGGGGACCACCAGGATCACCACAGAGCCCTGCCAGACTGCCTACAGGCATTTGGAGGGTTGCTGGGTAGGGGTTGGGTACCCCAATGGCTGTGCCTTCCCTAGACAGCCTGGGGTCCTGGCTGCCATAGGGCTTAGTCTTGCCCCCTGCTTGAGCAACTGAACATTCCATCAAAAAGTCAAGGAATGAGGTGGGGGCGGGATTGGTTCCCAAGAATGGATCAGCTTGGGGAAGGCTAACAGAGCCCTGTCATCCTGCCATGCTGCTGGGGAAGGGTTACCCACAGAGATGACACAGCCACCACCCCAAGCACCAGAGACCTGGAGTGTAGCAACAAAGATGACAGAGCATCTGGCTGGCAGGTTTCGGCAGAAGCAAGGGTCACCCCATGTAGGTCCTCTCCAATATGCTCTGTGCTTCTCTTCCCCAACTGATCTTGCAGACCTGCTCTCTGCTCCCACTCCCACTTCCAGGGAGTGCAGGTCTTGTTCTCAGTGGGGCTGTTGTGGCCTGGTGGGCAGCAGGAGGGTTTTGCCCAGCCCCTCCCCAGCTCCATGGCAAGGGGGTCAGACCTGCTCACAGCACTCTCATTTTCAAAGTTAATAAACTGAGACCACAAAGAGGTCACAGCCACATCCTCCCCTTTCTCTTAATTTGGCAGGAGAAAGCAGTTCTGATTGAGACTGTGGTCCACTTGCTTGCACCCTGGTGACTTTGTCCGGGGGTTAGAATGCCAGTTTCTCGACCTTTGTTTTTGATCTCACTCGAGGGATCAAAAGAAAAGATAAGTGGGCTCTATGGCAAAGACAAGGAAATGTGAGATCGCAACACTCATCCCAGAGGGGAGGCAGTTGAGACTCAGAGAGCCTGGGTGCTTGTCCACAGTCCCCCAGCTGGTAGAGGCATGGCCACGACCCTCTGTGTCAGGCACCAAAGCATCTGTTGATTTTCTTGGTTGGCTTGTTTTTGTCTTTCTCGTTTTGAGGAAGGACAGGAGGATGATAAAAGTCATATGTATACACAATCGAAAATTTGACAACCACAGAGAGTATTACCAAGAAAACATCACCTAGAATTCCACTAACCAGGGAGAAATACTGTTAATTTGGGGTTATCTTTCTTTCTAGTTGTTTTCTTTCCCTCTGCACATGCACACAGTCCCTGTTTTTACCCACGAGATCATACTGGCATTCTGGTTTTTTTTTAAATTGTGGTAAAAAAAAAAAAAAACCCATAACATGAGATGTACCCTCTTAACAAACTTCTAGGCATACAGTATTGTTAACATAGGCATTATGCCATACAGCAGATTTGGAAAAAATTTTCCATCTTGCATAACTGAAACTTTATACCCATTGAACTGCATCATTATTTCCCCATCACCCCAGTGCCTGGAAATCACCATTCTACTTTTTGTTTCTAAGAGTCTGACTACTTTAGAGATCTCATACAGTTGGAATAATGTAGTATTTGTCTTTCTGTGTCTGACTTATTTTGCTTAGCATAATGTCCTCCAGGTTCATCCATGTTGCTGCAAATGGCAGGATTTTCTTCTCTCTTAAGGCAGAATAATATTCCCTTAGGTGCATATACCAAATTTTCTTTACCCATTTATCTGTTGATGCATACTTGTTTCCATGTCTTGACTATTGTGAATAATGCTGCCATGAACATGGGGGTGCAAATATTTCTTTAAGATCCTGATTTCAATTAGTTTGGCTAAATACCTAGAAGTGGAATTACTGGATCATATGTTAGTCTTGTTTTTAACTTTTTTAGGAAATTCCATACTGCTTTCTAAAGTATCTCATGAACAGCATACAAGGGTTCCAATTTCTCCACATCCTCACTGACAGTTATTATTTTCTGTCTCTATTGTTATAAAGGCCATTCTCACAGGTCTGAGGTGATATCTCATTGTGGTTTTGATTTGCATTTCCTTGATGATGAATAATGTTGAGCACTTTTCATATACCTATTGGCCATTTGGATGTCTTCTTTTGGACATTCTGTTTTGTACCCCAAGTCTCCCATATATCATTAAACTGTAAGCATTTCTGTGTCATTAAATAGTTTTTGCACTGCTCTTTGCTTTACCCTGAAGGCAGGGATCTGAACTTGGAGAGTTTTGAGGTTCTGTCAGGCTTCTGTTGGTACTTGGTACCTCAGCAGGTCTATGGCCTGGCAGGGGTAGAGGTGGGAATAAGTCCAGGAGGGGCACTGGAACAATAATAGCTAAGAGCATAAAGTAGGCAGCAGACAGCCCTAGGCTCAAAGTCAGATTCTGCCATTTTCAGGCAGCCTGGCTTTGGATTGGTCAGTTTCTCTCTGAGCCCCGGCTTCCCCATCCAGAAAATGAGGATAATAGTAGAATCTATTTGATTACCCTTTTGTGTGGCCCCACAGAGCATGTTGGGATTCAATGCACATGCCAGGATGTAAGCCACAGGAAGTCCCCAGGAACATCAGCTATTATTTCAGGAATGTCAGGAGGCCGGAGAAAGTCCCTTTCTCTGTCTCTGGTTTTAGCTTCTTCTTCTGTCCTATGGGGGACTGTACAAGATATTCCCTTTTAGCTCTGACTGTCTTGAGGTTTCTATGAATAAAGGTGGAATGAAGGTGGATACTAGCTGTGGAGGAGCTGGGAACTCTTCCTCTGACCTCCTTGTCTTTGTGGTCCTCATCCCTTTCCTCCAGCAGACTCTTCACCCTGGGGCTGAGGTCCAGACAGGCTCTGATGAGGCCCTGGCTTGGTGGGACCTCTGGCCAGAGTGCTTCCTGATAGCTCAGTTGGTAAAGAATCTACCTGCAATTGAGGAGATCCCGGTTTGATTCCTGGGTTGGGAAGATCTGCTGGAGAAGGGATAGGCTACCCACTCCAGTATTCTTGGGCTTCCCTGGTGGTTCAGCTGGTAAAGAATGCACCCGAAATGCGGGAGACTTGGGTTTGTTCCCTGGGTTGGAAAGATCCCTTGGAGAAGGGAGTAGCTACCCACTCCAGTATTCTGGCCTGGAGAATTCCATAGACTATATAGTCCATGGGGTCACAAAGAGTCAGACATGACTGAGCGACTTTCACTGGCCAGAGTAGGGCTAGGCTGGGCTGGACTGCCACAGAGAGCCCTCTGTGGGCCTGGATTACATCAGCAACACCCTGGAGAATGTGAGCTTTTGATTTTGGCACCTGTTGGGAGAGTCACATGGAGAGAGTCTGGCCCGCCTGGCATCAGACAGAACCAGGTTCACCTTCTGGCTCAGAATTAGCTACTCAGTTTAGTTTTATAGAGACAGAGCCAGCATCTAATATGGGGTTCCTGCCAGTCCTAGAGACTGGCTCTCTTCTTGCCTGCAGGAGGAACTCAATCATGGGAGGGCCCTCAGAAAATATTGAATCTAATTCTTCCCATTGGACAGATGGAGACACTGAGGCCAGGAGGGGAGAAAAGATTAGTTCATGCTGCCCATCTCTTCCATGTTGGGTGGAATGGAAAGATCAACTATTTCTATTCTAGCTTTTCTGGAGATTATGGGTAGGTAGAATCAGAGACTGCATGGGATAGAGCTTAGATAAGGCATCCCCAGTAGCTCAGTTGGTAAAGAATTCACCTGCAATGCAGGAGACCCAGGTTTGATACCTGGGTGGGGAAGATCCCCTGGAGAAGGAAATGGTAACCCACTCCAGTATTCTTGCCTGGAGAATCCCATGGACAGAGGAGCCTGGCAGGCTACAGTCCATGGGGTCACAAAGAGTCAGACACGACTGAGCGACTAAGCATAGCATAGCACAGGACCTTGCCAGGAAGTTCACCTACTTGGTTTGGTGGTTTAGATCTGCCCCCATTGGTGTCCCTCCCTGGACACATACTGTCATTCAGTTAAATTCCTTTGGCCTGCTATCTGCCAAAATATGAACTCTCTGGGGATCCCAGGATATTGTCTCTGTAGCATCTCTGCTTGTCCCCTGCATATGTCATATCAGGGGCACAGCTTTGTGTTGGCTGCCTGAATCTGTGTGAATCAAGTGGTACCAGACAGGGATGGACAGACAGAGCAAGCAGGCAGAGACACAGCCCAGAGCCCACAGCTGTGGCTATCTGTGACCTGACATGACAGGACTTCTATCCCAGTGGTGGCGACCTGAGGCCTTTTCTAGGCTGCCTCAAGTACCCAGGAGTTGCCCAGAGGGCTGTGCCCATAGTCCCTAGGCCACAGGATTCACTAGAAGGGGAGAGGTTGGTCCATATAGCCCTCAACTCTGGTGCCTGAAGCTGCTTCTGAAGTCCAGACAGGTGGCAGTGGGCACTGCTGACATTAAAAGCCAAAGCTGGGGGTGGGGTGACAGGCCTGGTCAGGAAGCTTTTCGTTTCTCTCCCAACTTCATTCAGCTTCCATTTTTGATAATTCCTTCTTGGAGGCCAAGAATGGCTGACCCCTGGTCTGGATGATATTAGAGGAGAAGCAGGAGATAAAGTTCATGAATTGAGCACCAATTATGTGCCAGGCATTAGGGTAGGAGCTACTCTTTCATGGCTTTATTTATTCCTCAAACCACTGCATGAGGCAGACATGAAGGTCTCCAGTTCACAGCTGGATTAACCAAAGCCCAGAGAAGCAGAGCTGGGATGGAGCCTAGTTAGGTTGGATTTACCCCATAGCCAGTGCTCTATCCATTGCCCCTATCCATGAGCCTGTCAGAGAGACTAAGGAAGCTGCTGGCCGTTGAGGGTGGTGCAGGGAAAAGAGAAGGTCAAGGTTGGGAGCCCTCATAGGGGCCCATGGGGCACTGGCTGCCTTTGATCTCTTCTCTCTTTCTGAGTTTTTCAACCTGGCAAGCAGCATGGGGGACAGGGGCTGGGAGGGGCTGAAAGGGGTTGGGGGATAGGAGAAACAGGGCTGGAGGCTGCAAAGAGCTCCCCACAGCCCCAGAAACTCCCTGCTTGGCCCCCTGCCAGTGAGGCGGCTCCAGAGAGACCTTCTGGGAATAGACAGAAATTCATTAGCGGATGTGCAAGTCCCAAACCGATTAGCGATTTATACTCTGGCCTCAAACGGCAGGTGGCTTACGTTTATTATCTGATTTAGCCCAAAGGCCACCCAGTCCCACCCCTCCCTCTTTCTTTCCCTTCTCCCTGCCATACTCAGGAATGGATCCTTAGCCTGATTTGTCCTAGGCCCTTCCTTTAGTCCCTGTAGCCTAGGCCAGTTGCCAGAAGGAAATGTGCTAGGGATGGGAGTGGTGGGGAATGACAGGGGGCAGGGTGCCAAAATGACCTCCTGAATAGCAGGAGGCTTTCTAATTTGAGCTTTGTCCATTCAAGAACCAAACAGGGCTTCATTTCCATTTGGAGGCAGGGCAAGAAGAAAGTAGGATACTGAAGCAGCAAGGATGGAGGATAGATATCAAGGGGAACTTCTAGAGTACTCGAGTTTTGATTCCTTGGCTGTGATAAATGTACATCTTGAGAAGGGATAGGCTACCCACTCTAGTATTCTTGGGCTTCCCTGGTAGCTCAGCTGGTAAAGAATCCACCTGCAATGAGGGAGACCTGGGTTCAATCCCTGGGTTGGGAAGATCTCCTCGAGAAGGGAAAGGCTACCCACTTCAGTAATCTGGCCTGGAGAATTCCATGGACTATATCGTCCATGGGGTCACAAAGAGTCAGACACAACTGAGCGACTTCCACTTTCTACACTTTCTTTCTTTCGGGCTGTGGAAGAGGGGTTGGGATGGAAATGACACGTACAGCCTGGGCCTATAGCCAATGGGAACTTCCCCACAGAAGATGCCACTTAAAAGTGTTATTAAACCCTCTGGACTTTTAAAGTAGAGAACAAGGTAACTATGAACACCCTTTAAAGAGCTATTGAGAGTTCCCAAGGGAGCTCTGTGTCTTTCTCACTCCGCTCTGCCTTGGATGGAGACTTGTGGTTCCCTCATCCCCCACTTCCACCACTCCTAACCCCCCTCCCCCAATCGTGTTGATGGTCATGGCTGTCATTCCCTTCTCTCTCCCCCAGCCTAGCCCCCTTTTGGGCCCTGAGCCAAGGGGCCATCATTGATTTCTGGGCTTCTCTAGTGAAGACAGACAACTGGGTCTGGGTCTGTCTGCCTCAGCTGAGTTCTTGGATGGCTTATGGTAGAAAGAGTTTGTGGTGGCCTTGAGCTTTCACCTCTAATCAGCAGCCTCAGAACTGGACTGGGAACATTATTAGGTGCCATTGCTCCAGAGTAGTGATAGGAAGTGAGGTTAATTGATTCCCTTGCCCCAATCTGGGGAGCTCCTCTCCCTCCTGCCACCCATAAACACTGAACTCTAGGCTGAGTGGAAAAATTACTCAGCCAGCCTTTGCCCAGCTCTGAATGTTACTTCCCCATCCCCCATTGCACTTCCTGTTCAGGGCAGGAGACTCCAGAGTCCACCTGGATTGCTGCTTCTACGGGTTTCCACCTTCAGGAAGTTCTTCCTGGTGTCTGACCTTAAGCCTCCTGCTGTAACCAACTCATTTATTTTTTCTGGTTCTGTGCAAAGAATCATGAGGTGAATCTTTCTTATTTAGGATCACACCATGAGTGGAGCTTAGAAGACTGGGAAGCATTGACTGGACCAGAAAGCCTAAAGGGGCTCAGAGTCTGCTGAAGTGGGAGCTGAGGTGGCTGGCCCCTCTAGTCTGGCCACTCTTGAAGTTCCTACCCTAGTCCTGTGAAAAGTGGCATCATGGGAAAGTGCTCAGTGCAGCTTCTTCTTAGCCCTGTGACCTTTGGAGTCAGTCCTAGAGCCCTGGTCATTTCCCTCCTGGTGCAGTCTTGTCTGGCTTCCTTGGTGGCTCAGCTGGTAAAGGATCTGCCTGCAATGCAGGAGATCCGGGTTCTGTCACTAGGTCAGGAAAATCCCCTGGAGAAGGGAATGGCTACCCACTCCAGTATTCTTGCCTGGAGAATTCCATGGGCAGTCTGGCAGGCTACAGTCCTTGGGGCCTCAAAGAGTTGGACACGACTGAGTGACTAACACATACACACTTAGGGTCTTGTCACTCATGATCTCTCCCAGTACCATTAGTCCTGCCTGTTAGTCAATTATTCAGCCAAGGTTTGTGTGCCCACCCCAGAGTGAAGCAATGCTGACAGTGAGGGTGGCACTGACAGGAATGTGACCCAAGTGGCCAGGCCCTACCCTTCAGGAGGCTCCCAGCCTAGCAGCTCTTTCCAGCTTTCCCTCCTTCTAGATAAACAACCTGGGCTGGGGGTGTTTCCAGCCCAGCTGAATTGAGTAATTAAAATCTCTCCTCTTTCCCTGACAGATGACCTCCAAGGTCCGTTCCAAGCCTATGATTCTATGATTCCAGCTGGGGGTATCCAATTAACCCTAGTCATGCTTGGCTGGGCTTCATGGGCTGTGGAGTGGGAAGGGGTGGGGATGCACACGGGAGATGCCAGGATGCTCCGCCCCCTTCCACCCCTCCCCGCTCCCCACCTCCATCTTCCCCAATCTGGTGCCAGGGTGGTGCTCACCTAGCCTGGGCCCTGTGGTTAGAATGGCAGGGGAAGGACAGACCTGTCTCTGGGGAGTTGCCTCTCTTCAGCCTGGTCCTGAAGGCTTTGCATAGTACCTGCCTGCTCTTTGGTTCAGGCACAGGCAGGATGTGTTCTCAGAGGAAGGCCTTGAAGGACTTGGCTGAGTTAGGGAGAGGTGGGAGCTTTAGAAGCAAATCATTGGCCAGTAAACAGATCATCCAGAAGCCTAACTTCTTGGGTCATATCTCCCCCCACCCTTCCAACAAGTGCCAGGGTAAGGCAGCCTCCTCCTGGTGTCTGGCTATTCTCCAAGGACATGAGATTTGGGTGAGGTTTGGACTTTGCTCAGGATGGTGGTGGAGCCACAGATGTGGCAATTGTCAGAGCTGGTGTGGGCCTACGAGACTGCCATAAACAGGTACCTTATGGGCCACTTAAGACCCTCAGAGTGTTTTCTTTGGCTCACAAAGTACCTACATTGAGAAGAAATTAGCTGCCATCATTGAAAATTCAGGAGATTTTTACATAAAAATCCAGATTTATAACTTCTAAAAAATCTGAAAATCTAGTAACACTGGGCCCACACTCTCAAAAGACCACAGCTGGAGCTGAGTGGCAGTTGCCCTCTTAGCCAGGGCATATACTCTGCTTTTCCATGGTTCTCACCTGCCCGAGTTGGCCCTTCATGGGAGCAAGTGGAGAAACTGAGATCCATGGAGAAAGGAGGGCTCTTTCCCACAGTCACCCAGCCAGAGTGGGGGACCGAGCCAAGATTAGAACCCAAGACTCCTGCCTGCTGGCCAGTGTGGCCCTTTGCCCTTCCCTCTTCCCCCAGGGCTCTGCAGAGGCTACATGGCTTCTCTGCCATTGCAATCCCCTCCATTCCTGAGGCCTGGTAACCTCAGCGGCTGAGCTTTGTCTGGTCGCTTTCCTGCACAGCTTCTACTGCTGCCCGGGCCCCAGCCCCAGCCCAGGCCCCCTTAGGGTGAGAGCAGAGACACTGCAGGGACTCCACAGCCTGGCCCCATCTCCCGCAGCTCCGAACAAGAATCTCATTAAGTGCAGGGGGCGGCCGCCGCCAGGCCTGGGGCGCCCTGACCACAGAGCTGGCTTCCTTCTGCAAACAGCCCCACTTGGGGCTGGGCTGGCCATGTGTCTGTGCACGGAAGAGGCACTGTGGCCGCCCCCATCCAGCCCAGCCCACCGCCTCCCATGCTGCCTTTTGCTTCCCTCCCTGTCCAGCCCTCTGACCACCCCAGCCCTGTATCTGTCTCCCCACTACTCCTCCTGCTTCCATCCCCTTTATTTCCCTCTCCCTTCTGCTTTTTCTTTTTGCTCTTTGCCTGGCTCCATTGTCTGTTGCTGTCTTGGTTTTGTCATCATATCTCTCTCTAGCATGACCCCTGTTCTTCCTTGCAGTCTGGTTTCCCATCACATTCCGAGTCCTGCTTGTTTCTCCATCTTGCTGCATCAACATCTTGCTGCCCCAGAGGGGCACCCTCTTAGCTTCTGTCTCTCACCCTCCATCTCTGAGCTTCATTCTCTGTCTCTTTCTCAGCTTCTCCCTCCCTCAGGCCCTCTGGCCTCCTCTGAGTCTGTGTTTCTGAGGCTGCCACAAGACGCTTCTGGGTAGGTTTGCTGTACTGGATAAACATGGCCTCAGCAGCAGGACGTGAGGAATTCTGCTGACGGCAGTTTCCTCGGGTGCTGAGGAGGGGCAGTGTGAGCTGGCGGCCAGGGGCCCCAAGGAGATGGCAGGGTCCTTCTGTGCTCATGCCCCTGACTTTCAAGCCTATCAGCTAGAGCACAGTGTCTCCCTAGCTGGAAAAAATGGAACAGGCCACAGGGACTATTCACCTGGCTTTGCCCACTCACTAACAACTCCCCCCACCACCACACACACACACACACACACACACACACACACACACACACACACACACACACTATGCACACACTTCCCTGCAGTATCTACGGCCTAGAGCCAACTAAGTGGAATTCAGTTCTGTTTCTCCTGGCCTGGCCTGCCTAGGCCTCAAGGGCGGGGGCTTTGGGGAGAAGAACAATCCCAGAGGCCTTGGAAACAAAGCAGTAGATGCAAGAACCCATCCATTAGAGATCAGTGCAGCCATGCCTCTGCTTTCAGACAACACCCTACCCATTGCAATTGCTCTATATTTAAAATCCCTGCTCTCAGAGGAAAAGTTTATAGACCTTCCTGTCTCACCTCCTCTGAGGCCTTATCCCACTGTCAAAGGTTCCTAAGTCAAACTGAAATCCTTCATACTGAGACTCAGACAGAGTGTGGGTGTCCTGGGATGTGTATGGTGTATGGTGCAAGTGTGTGGTAGTGTGGGTGGGGCTGGGAGCCTAGACAAAGTGGAAAAGAGATCATTTATTTGAGGGTGTGTGGCAGGGGGATGAGATGGGATGTAGAGGGCTTGAAGAAGAAGCTGGTATAATAGTCCAGAGCAGAGACAATGGGGTCTGGTGGCAGAGGGGCTGAAGAGAAGAAGGCTTGATAGCATGGGGGAGGCTATGGACACAACTGCTGAGGAAGGGGACTCAGAAGGTGCTGTATGACATGCGTCTGGGAGGCTTCCTGAGAAAGCATGGGAGCAAATTTAAGAGAAGAGACTTTTAGACTAAAGAACATCAAGTTATGTGGAGAAGTGAGAGGTAGGTGTTGGGGACCTGGTTTCAGGAACAAAGATTCATCTGACACCTATTCTGAGGGTAATGAATGCATCTTAATTTGCTCAGGACTGTGGAGATTTTAGCACAGAAAGTTCTACATCCTGAGAAACCCCTCAGTCCCAGGTAAACCAGCTGGTCGCCCTCCCTACCCACCCCACCTACCAGGCAGTGCACACAGGATGGCTCCTGTCAACCTCACAACAACCCTGGGCAGGGGATAGAGTATATTAGTTCCATTTTCTAGAGGAGAAAATAGAAGCTAAGAAAATTTAAGTAATTCGTTTTAAAGTCACAAAAGTGGCAGGTTTGAAGCCCAGGTCTGTAGTTTTACTGCACTGAGTCATTTTATCCTAGAGTCAGAGACTTTCAGGGACAAACTAAGCAACCCTCCCCCCTACCTCCTCCCCTACACACATTCCAACCTCACAGAGTTTCAAAGTCCTGATGTGAGGCAGAGTCATTTGGACCTACTGTCTGAGTCCCACTGGGCAGGGGTTGCAAGCGGGGGTGGGTTAGGGGAAGGGGGCGGGGGTTGTCCTGCTCAGGCAGTCCGAGTCCTACCAGGGCTTCCCTCTGGATCGCCACCTGTTGATTTTTTGGCTTCTCCCCCAGCTGGGGGCAGGACCAGCTGCTAGAGGGTGGGGGTGGGCTGCGGAAGCTGGGGGAAGTGCTGAGGGAGGGTGTCTCCAGGGCCTTGCTGGGTTCCTGGGCTCCAGGTGGTAGGTCTGGGGAGGGCTGGCCCAACATCTGAGAGCAGGCTGGGGGCTGGGCCCCAGGAGTCCTGCACTGCTGGTCAGCACCTCCGGTGTGCCGGGGTGTGAGGAAGCGGCCACAGAGCAAACAAACAGAGCCTGTGAGGACAGGAAGCAATTACAGACCACCCAGCCTAGGCTGTCGAAGCACTCAGAGTGGAGGGAGGGCAGGCTGAGGCGGGGATAGGCCACCAGCTAGGTGTGGCCTGGGACAAGGTCGGAAAAATGAGATGGGGAGGTCCTAAGCTGGTGGGATTCTGGGGAGGCCATAGCAGGTGTTACCCTGCCTTTTGGGGGGCATCTCTTCCACTCAGAAATAACTCCAGAGAAGGGGCAACACTGGTGGGCATGGGGTGTTGGCTTCTGGTCAGGGGGCCTTGGTATGCAACACTCATGTGGTTAGTTTGAGGTTCTGCTCACTGAGCCTCGGTTTTCCCATCTGTATAATGGAGTAGGTAGAATAATTGATTTTCAACAGTTCCTCCAGGTTTGGTAGTCCATTATGCCATAAAATGGCTGAGAGTTAAGGATTTCTTAGCTGAGAGTTAAGGGTTTATCATTTACCACATGTAGGCAGACACTGGGGCTACATGATGAAATTTATGAAGAAAGAAATTTAGAAGCTGAAGACCTGGGTTCTGTCCTTGAGGAATAATATTATCTTAAAAAACAATATGTATTGAATGTTTACATGGACTGGGAGGTGTGTCAAAATGATCTCAAGTTCTTCACAAATCCTGTGAAGTAGGTACTGTTATTATTCCCATTTCATAGATGAGGAGACTGAGACCAAGGAAAGTTACACGACTTGCTTAAGACTGTGTATCTAGGAAGGGAAGACCCAGACTTTTACCTAGATCAGTCTTACTCCAAAGCCAGTGCTCTGAACCTTGATTCTAAATTGCTTCTTCTGTAGTTGATAAACCAAGAATTGCCCACATTCTGTATGATGTGCTTTTCTGTTCATTAGCTTATTTCAGCTTCACAGTAGTCACGTGGGCCTGGTGATATTATCCCCACTTTATAGCTAAGGGGATTGAGGCTCAGAGATGTGAAGGCCTGGCTACCCATCTTCTGATGCCTGATGTGCACCAGGGTGCAGCCAAACCACTTTTGCCTCTACCACCGCCCTGGCTCCAAAATAAACCCAGCAATTCTCCTGCAGCAACTGGGATATGTCCCATCTTGTCACCCCCATGGAGCTGGTAGATGGACAGGCAGCATTGGGCCCTTTGCTCTGGCCTGGGTATCTATACTCTCCCCTTTTCTCCCCTCCCCAGTGATTTCTTGAGTACCTGTGATGCTCGAAGTGTTATACTGGGGGGTTCTGAGCATTCCCTTCACCTCACAGCTACCCCATGAAGTAATTTGAACCCTCATTTTGCAGATGAGAAAACTGAGGCTTAGGAGGTACCAGGGAGTCCCTGGGCGTTCCAGCTGCCTTCTCTCCTTCCCCAGGCTGGGTTCAGGGACCACAGGAACCTTGGGAGCCTGTGCTTGCAGTTTTGTTGCCCTCCATGAACTGCCTAGCCAAGGCCAGATCTTCCTCTCAGCTCCTGAAAATGAGGCCATGTTTAGCCTCTCTTACAGAACCCTCCTTCCCTCTGTCCAACTCCAGCTGCATTTTCTGACTTACATGGAGCCGTGGCTGAGGCCCTTTGGGACCTGAGCCACAAGTGCTTCTGGGGCCTCAGCTCATAGGTACTGTTCGGAGCTTTGTTAACTGTATTACCTCATTTACTCTTCCCTCCATTCCCACGAATTAGATACTGTCATTATCAAGCAACATTCCCATTTTCCAGATAAGGAAACTGAGGTACAGGGAGGTGAATGGATTGCCCAAGGCCATCAGCTGATAAGTGGCAGAGCCAGGATTCATACCCAAGCCAGCTGGTGTCAAGCCAACCTGTGAAGGTCCTTAAGTGCCACCCTTGAGCATGGCCTTGATCCTGAGGCAGAAGACAGTAACTGAGGGGCTTAGCCTAGGAGGGACATAATCTTCTTTGCCTAAGAGAACAATCTGTCTGATTTCTCCAAAGAAGACATACAGATGGCTAACAAACATATGAAAAAATGCTCAACATCACTCATTATCAGAGAAATGCAAATCAAAACCACAATGAGGTACCGTCTCACACCAGTCAGAATGGCTGCTATCAAAAAGTCTACAAACAATAAATGCTGGAGAGGGTGTGGAGAAAAAGGAATATTCTTACACTGTTGGTAGGAATGCAAACTAGTATGGCCACTATTGAGAACAGTGTGGAGATTCCTTAAAAAGCTGGAAATAGAACTGCCATATGACCCAGCAATCCCACTCCTGGGTATACACATCAAGGAAACCAGAATTGAAAGAGACACGAGCACCCCAATGTTCATCCCAGCACTGTTTATAATAGCCAGGACATGGAAGCAACCTAGATGTCCACTGGCAGACGAATGGATAAGAAAGCTGTGGTACATATACACAGTGGAATATTATTCAGCTATTAAAAAGAATGCATTTGAATCAGTTCTAATGAGGTGGATGAAACTGGAGCCTATTATACAGAGTGAAGTAAGTCAGAAAGAAGAACACCAGTATAGTATATTAACGCATATATATGGAATTTAGAAAGATGGTAACGATGACCCTATATATGAGACAGCAAGAGAGACACTGATGTAAAGAACAGACTTTTGGACTCTGTGAAAGAAGAAGAGGGTGGAATGATTTGAGAGAATGGCATTGAAACATGTATGCTATCAAATGTGAAAATAGATCACCAGTCCAGGTTTGACGTGTGAGACAGGGTGCTCAGGGATGGTGCACTGGGATGAACCTGAGGGATAGGATGGGGAGGGAGGTGGGAGGGAGGTTCAGGATGGGGAACACATGTACACCTACGGCTGATTCATGAGAATGTATGGCAAAAATCACCACAGTATTGTAAAATAATTAGCCTCCAATTAAAATTTTTCAAAAAAAGAGGACAATCTGTCAGGCAGCAGTGAGGAGGATACTTGGCGGGGCAGAAGCAAGACAGGGACACGAGTGAGAAGGCTGGGGAAGCTTGAATCCCAGGGAGGGATGGTGGGAGACTGACTTAGAGCAGTGACAGTGGCTGTGGATGGAAAGGGGCAGAGATGGGGGATGCCCCAAAGGACATGAAGACAGAGTCACTGCTCTGCTCCTTCTCCTTCTGCCAGCCTGTGTGTCCTGATGTGGAATAGCATCTGCCCTCTGAAGGGGGCACCCATTTCTAAATTGTCTACCCAGAGGAGCAACTTTTTCAAATTGGCTCCAAGTGCCACATGGGCTACCTAGGTACCTTGATTAGATGGCTGTGTGAGGGAAAGACCTCCAGGAGGCTTCTGAGGAGGATCCTGCCATCACCATTCCCTGTTATGCCCTGGAGTTCCCTTCAAGGTGGGGCATATTGTGACAACAGGGGGAAATGCAATGTGTGTGTGTGTGTATGTGTGTGTGTGTGAAGTCTACAGACAGATGGCAAACTGTCAACTGTGGTTGTGCTGGGGCGAGATAGGGGATGAGGAGAAATTAATTATTTGCCGTATACACTTAGGCATGGTGTGTATGAACATGTTTTGTTGAAAAAATAATAGGAGTATTTTTTAAAGGAAGAAAACCTTAATGCCCAGGGTTAATGTATCAATGAGATAACAGACAACACTTTTCAAATTGAGAGGTTAGGATAACTGATTAGTGATATTTCCATCCCTCCTTCCTGTGAAAGAGGAAAAGGTGAAACATCTTAGGGCTGACCATTCTCAGGCACAGAGCCCTGGTTGGGCCAAACCCTGGGGAAAAGTGGTCAAACTCAGCTTCCCTAGGCTCCTCAATGGTTGTTCTTATCCCATCAACCCCCTGGGGCCAGGCAGAGGTTGCACAAAAGGGAGCTTTAGTTGTAGGCCTTTGCTGGGGACCTGAGAATCATTGACAAATTGAATGGGATAATAAGTTAATTAAAGCTGTCCCATATGGGAGGCATCCCAGGGCAGAGGAAAGTGGTTTGGCCAGGGGGTCCCACAGGTCACCTGGACTCCTAACTCACAGACTCCTGGAGGAAACCTGGGCAAGTCCCTCCCCCTCTCTGAGCCTCAGTTTCCCCATTTATACAATAAGGAGACTGGCACACCTGGTCTCTTAAGACGATGCCAATTCTAACGTTCCAGGAGTCTCTAATTAAAACTGTCCCCTGTGTATTAATCTTCTTGTCAAGTTTTAATTAATGGCTGATGGAGCCAGAGCAGGCATCAGCTGCCACCCCCTGCTGGAAGGCAGGGGACACCCATAGGATGCTTGACCTGATAATCACTGCTAAGTGGCCTCTATCCCCATCTCTTCACCCCAGGCCTCCTCTCATAGCTCAATGCTTTTTCCACTACACCACACCACCTAGGGTTTGAGGGCTAGGGTATGTATGTGTATTTGATAGTAGTAAAGGGTATAGCCTCATCTTGGCTCTGCTACTAACTAGCTCTGTGATCTTGGTTTGTAACTTAACCACTGTGTTCTTGTTTCCCCTTCCATTAAATGGGGATAGCATTTGGCTGCAAGTAACATAAAAAAACACTCATAACAGCTTACGCAATAAGCACATTTATTATTCCACAGGGGAAGTCGTAAAAATGAGTGCTTTAATTGTTGGTTTATTCAGAATCAACAACTCCAGTTCTTCCTATCTTTCTGTTCCACCATTCTCTCAGCCCTTGGCTTTTGTCCTTAGGTCTGCCCCCTCAAGATCATAAGGTGGTTGTGGCAGTTCTGAGTATCACACTCTCAGTTCAGTTCAGTCGCTCAATCCTGTCCAACTCTGCGACCCCATGGACTGCAGCATGCCAGGCCTCCCTGTCCATCACCAACTCACGGAGTATACTCAAACTCATGTCCATTGAGTCGGTGATGCCATCCAACCATTGCATCCTCTGTCGTCCCCTTCTCCTCCAGCTTTCAATCTTCCCCAGCATCAGGGTCTTTTCCAATGAGTCAGTTCTTCTCATCAGGTGGCCAAAGTATTGGAGTTTCAGCTTCAGCATCAGTCCTTCTAATGAATATTCAGGACTGATTTCCTTTAGGATGGACTGGTTGGATCTCCTTGTAGTCCAAGGGACTCTCAAGAGTCTTTTCCAACACCACAGCTCAAAAGCCTCAATTCTATGGTGCTCAGCTTTCTTAATGGTCCAACTCTCAAATCCATACATGACTACTGGAAAAACCACAGCTTTGACTAGGCGGAATTTTGTTGGCAAAATAATGTCTCTGCTTTTTAATATGCTGTCTAGGTTGGTCATGACTTTTCTTCCAAGGTGCAAGAATCTTTTAATTTCATGGCTGCAGTCACCATCTGCAGTGATTTTGGAGCCCCCAAAAAGAAACTGTCTCACTGTTTCCACTGTTTCCCCATCTATTTGCCATGAAGTGATGGGACCAGATGCCATGATTTTAGTTTTCTGAATGTTGAGCTTTAAGCCAACTTTCTCACTCTCTTTCACTTTCATCAAGAGGCTCTTTAGTTCTTATTCACTTTCTGCTGTAAGGTTGGTGTCATCTACATATCTGAGGTTATTGATATTTCTCCCAGCAATCTTGATTTCAGCTTGTGCTTCATCCAGCCCAGCGTTTCTCATATGTACACTGCATGTAAGTTAAATAAGCAGGGTGGCAATATACAGCCTTGATATAATCCTTTCCCTATTTGGAACCAGTCTGTTGTTCCATGTCCAGTTCTAACTGTTGCTTCTTGACCTGCATACAGATTTCTCAAGAGGCAGGTCAGGTGGTCTGGTATTCCCATCACTTTCAGAACTTTCCACAGTTTACTGTGATCCACACAGTCAAAGGCTTTGGCATAGTCAATAAAGCAGAAATAGATGCTTTTCTGGAACTCTCTTGCTTTTTCGATGATCCACCAAATGTTGGCAATTTGATCTCTGGTTCCTCTGCCTTTTCAAAAACCAGCTTGAACATCTAGAAGTTCACGGTTTGCGTATTGCTGAAGCCTGGCTTGGAGAATTTTAAGCATTACTTTACTAGCATGTGAGATGAGTGCAACTGTGTGGTAGTTCAGCATTCTTTGGCATTGCCTTTCTTTGAGATTGGAATGAAAACTGACCTTTTCTAGTCCTGTGGCCACTGCTGAGTTTTCCAAATTTGCTGGCATATTGAGTGCAGCACTTTCACAGCATCATCTTTTAGGATTTGAAATAGCTCAACTGGAATTCCATCACCTCCACTAGCTTTGTTCATGGTGATACTGCCTATGGCCCACTTGACTTCAAATTCCAGGATGTCTGGCTCTAGGTGAGTGATCATACCATCGTGATTATCTGGGTGGTGAAGATCTTTTTTGTACAGTTCTTCTGTGTATTCTTGCCACCTCTTCTTAATATCTTCTGCTTCTGTTAGGTCCATACCATTTCTGTCCTTTATCGAATCCATCTTTGCATGAAATATTCCCTTGGTATCTCTAATTTTCTTGAAGAGATCTCTAGTCTTTCCCATTCTGTTGTTTTCCTCTATTTCTTTGCATTGATCATTGAGGAAGGCTTTCTTATCTCTCCTTGCTATTCTTTGGAACTCTGCATTCAAATGGGTATATCTTTCCTTTTCTCCTTTGCTTTTGGCTTCTCTTCTTTTCACAGCTATTTGTAAGGCCTCCTCAGACAACCATTTTGCCTTTTTGCATTTCTTTTCCATGGGGATGGTCTTGCTCCCTGTCATTTCTCACTTCCACTGTATAGTCATAAGAGATTTGATTTAGGTCATACCTGAATGGTCTAGTGATTTTCCTTACTTTCTTCAATTTAAGTCTGAATTTGGCAATAAGGAGTTCATGATCTGAGCCACAGTCAGCTCCCGGTCTTGTTTTTCCTGACCGTATAGAGCTTCTCCATCTTCGGCTGCAAATAATATAATCAATCTGATTTTGGTGTTGACCATCTGGTGATGTCCATGTGTAGAGTCTTCTTGTGTGTTGTTGGAAAAGGGTGTTTGCTATGACCAGTGTGTTCTCTTGGCAAAACTCTGTTAGTCTTTGCCCTGCTTCCTTTTGTACTCCAAGGCCAAATTTGCCTGTTACTCCAGGTATTTCTTGACTCCCTACTTTTGCATTCCAGTCCCCATAATGAAAAAGACATATTTTTGGGGTGTTAGTTCTAGAAGGCCTTGTAGGTCTTCATAGAACCATTCAGCTTCAGCTTCTTCAGCATTACTTGTCGGGGCATAGACTTGGATTATCGTGATATTGAATGGTTTGCCTTGGAAACAAGCAGAGATCATTCCGTCATTTTTGAGATTGCATCCAAGTACTGCATTTCGGACTCTTGTTGACTGTGATGGCGACTCCATTTCTTCTAAGGGATTCTCGCCCATGGTAGTAGATATAATGGTCATCTGAGTTAAATTCACTCATTCCAGTCCATTTTAGTTCGCTGATTCCTAAAATGTGGATGTTCAGTCTTGCCATCTCCTGTTTGACCACTTCCAATTTACCTTGATTCATGGACCTTGAACATTCCAGGTTCCTGTGCAATATTGCTCTTTGCAGCATCGGACTTTACTTCCATCACCTGTCACATCCACAACGGGGTGTTGTTTTTGCTTTGGCTCCATCTCTATTCTTTCTGGAGTTATTTCTCCACTGATCTCCAGTAGCATATTGGGCAAGTACCGACCTGGGGAGTTTGTCTTTCAGTGTCCTATCTTTTTGACTTTTCATACTATTCATAGGGTTCTCAAGGCAAGAATACTGAAGTGGTTTGCCATTCCCTTCTCCAGTGGACCATGTTTTGTCAGAACTCTCCACCATGACCCGTCCATCTTGGGTGGCCCTACATGGCATGGCTCATAGTTTCACTGAGTTAGACAATGATCGGATTGTCCATGTGATCAGATCACACTCTGATTGAACAAAATCCAAAGACTGAAAGAGGTAACATCCTTCCCTTAAGTCCTTTTTGGCAGTTTTCTGTCTATGCCTCCCACTGCCCATAATTGTGCCATGTACCCAAGTGGAACCCAACCACAAGATAAAGATTGGAATTACCATGACTGGCTTAGAGGAGCATTCTCAACTTTGGCTATACATGAGAGTTTCCTGGGGTGCTTTTAAAAATTACCAGTGCCCAGACTGCCCTCCTGGATCAATTTAATCTCTGAAGGTGGGGCCTGATTACTAGTATTTTTTAAAAGTTCTCCAAGCAAGTCAAAAAGGCTTAGACTAACCAAGATTCAATCCCTTTAGCCCAGCTTCCCATGCACTGGTTCTGATAAAAAAGAGGAAATGGTGGCAAATGGCTGTCAGCTACCCAATATCCACACATACCCTTTATCTCATGTTAGCACCAGGAGTGAGGTTCAAACCCATGCAAACATGTGTCCTCCTGAGATTTCAGCCATGCCCTTAGAATGTAAGGCTCCAGGAAAATAAAGTTTCCTGGGCATACTAATGGTTATGGAATCAGAATCATTTAGAATAGAACCCAAGAATACATGCATGCACATGTGCACACACACACACAAAAACATATATTTGCTAATTCCTCGGGTGATTCTTAGCCTCTTATCTACAGGGTGGTGTTTTGGAATGACTGCTCCACACGTCTCCCTCATGGGCCTGAAATGGTGCTCTGAAGTCCACCATTAGGGTCACTTCTCTAAGTCATCATCCCTAGCATCTCCTCCCCCACAATTAACACGTGTCACATTATTGGTTGTTCAGGATAGGTAGCTGGAAAGTCACTGAGAGTCTCTTGGCTTTGGTTTCCTTTCTCTTCGGGTAATCATGCTCACTTCACCTATAATTGCAAAGGATTCAGGAGACCATAGAAAGTGGTTTGTCAACCTAAACAAGCTACAGGATGGTGTGAAAATATCTGTGGAGTGGGAGACAGGCAGTCAGCATTCCATCCTGTCATTGAGTCACCTTGGCCGAGCCCTTTCTACTCTCTAATCACCAAACCTCTGTTTTTTAATTATTGAAATGTGAAGGATTGTGTGCATGGATAGATTTTTGGGGTGGTGGAGGCAGTGCTCTTGATGACAAGAAGAAGAACCTCTTCCACAGAAATAATTTCCCGGTTTAGCAAGTTGCCCTGCTGTGTCCTGATGGGTAGGACAGAAATACCCCTGTGTTTGGCAGGATGGAGACAAAGGGAAAGGGCTGAATTGTAGGGTTCTGTTATGGGGTTGCACAGAGTCGGACATGACTGAAGTGACTTAGCAGCAGCAGCAGCAGATCAGAGAAGAAATGCCGGGAGGTTATACAGGGTGAGGTCTAGGAAAGCCTGAATTGAATGAGGAAGGTTTCCCATATCTTTGAAATTTCTACTGTGGTCTATGGGGTCCTTAGCTTTGCCCACTGGACTTCCCAAAGCCCCTGCTCCAGAAGACACTGCCTCAGTCAGCAACATCTGGGCTCAATGAGGGGTTAGTAAGGTCTGTGGGTCCCAACCTGGCCCCCAGGCTCCAGTCCCCCTCTAGGCTCTGGATCTCCTGCTTCCTCATTTCCCTTTGCTCTACATCTGGCTCCAAGTCAAATGTGGATTTTCTTTCAATCAGTCAGCCTGAGAGTGTCCATCTGTGGAGCTGGAGCCAGAGGCAGTCCAACAAGGAGCTCATCCATCAGCTGAGCCCAAGATGAAGCTGGGAATGAAGAGCATGGGGTCTCAGGACACCCAGGATGTGGGCCAGAGAGGGGAGCTTCTGGATCCTCCAAGGAAGTTTCTGAGTAGTGGGGGGATCCAAGATGGGGAGTAAGGAATCCTGGATCTAGTCCTCTGAGTACCACTAACTCTTTGTGTGACCTTGAGCATAACCCTGCCTCTCCCTGAGCCTCAGTCTACTCATCTGTAGCATAAAGGGGTTGGATAGAATCCCAGAGATATGGGCTCTTGACATTGGAAGTACCCTTAGTGGCCACCTAGTCTGAACCCCCACCCAGGGCTTTTGAATCCCCTCTACAGCATTCTGCACAGTGATCACCTAAACTCTACTTGCATACACCCAGTGACGGGAAGCTCACTTCCTGCCTTATCTCAACATGGTCGTCTGTTAGACGTTTCACCTGAAATTGGTCTCCCTGTGGCTTCCTAGTGGATCCTAGCTTTGTCTCCTGGAGCCACACATCTTGTCTCCCCTGTGACAGCCCCTCAGAGGTCTGAATTCAGAATTCAAGTTCCCCTGAGTCTAGCCAAATAGCCCCTTCAGGTCTGATTGTTCTCACAGAGCCTGGTCTATGACTGGACACAGACCCCTTGGAGGGTCTTGGCAAGGCTGCAAAAGGCCAGAAAATCACCCTGCTCCTTCCACATGCAATTGTTCTTGCAGCTGAACCTAAGCTCCCCTCAGATTTATCACTTAGAGAGTCCCACTATGTGAGCTCTGTGAGGGTGGGGGCCTTCCTGGTTCCTTTCTGTTACCCCAGGGCCCAGCCCAGGGCCTTGCCCAGAGTTAGCATCACAACTTGTGTGTTGAAGTCGCTGAGAGCTAGGGCATGTGGGGATGTGTGTATGTACACATGGGCCTGCAGCCCAAATTGGAAGAGTGGGCTGGGCCATGGAAGGGTCCAGATTATTCATATACATTCAGGCAGCCTCCGCCCTGCATGGGCTACAGTGCTCCGCAGCGAGAGCCCAGTGTGTGGTCTTGGCATGATGGTGTTCATCAGTGTGCAAGCCCCAGGGAAGCTGGTATTTGTATCTACAGCCTCCCAGGGTTCCTGGGAGTCCTGCATGTCTCTCACAGCTCTGCATACAACCCCCCAATGTTGTATATGTCTGTGTGTGGCTTCTGGAGGTATCCCCTAGTGCCTAATAGAAACAGGAGGAGGCGACTATATCCCATCCATTGGCAGGGGTGACATGGGGATCTGTCTGAGGCAGTAAGAAATGACTGGCCCATCAGTTGGCATGGGCATTCCTCGCTGGCTGAGGGGGAGGAGGACAACGGCTGAGCTCTGTCACTTGACAGGGGTATTCCCAGCTGTCTGCATGAGGAGGGGGAGGCAGCTGCCCTGGCAGGTGGCTGGGGTATCCTGGCCATGCCCGCTTTGACATGGCCCTTCTTTCTGTGTCCTCTTGCCACTCAGCTGTCATCAACCCCAACACCACAAAGGAAGGTGACTGTGCCAGAGCTCAAGGTCATGGGAAGGACACTTCAGTTATTCTACCATCTTTTATCTGGGTCCCAGTGAAGTAGGCAGTCACTGACTTCAGGGCAGGCTAGAGGCAGTACATGCCAAGGAAGGACAGGTCAGATGAAGGGAAGAAGGGGGAAGACCATGAGGGGAACCTATGTGCCATCTTGAGCAAAGGGAGCCAGCAGAGGCTACTCCAGACACACAGCCACAGATGAGGTCTTCCTTGAGCCAATTCATGCAGTTGCTGGAGTGGCAAAGGCAGCCGTGAGTTTGGGAGTCAGACAGACTGGGTTTCAGTCCTGGTCTAACTGCTTCCTGGTGGCCTGGCCATTTTCTCAGCTGTGAAAAAACCCACAGTGGGGACCCAGGCAATGGAAGTCTCCTCTGTCTGTCTTCTCTCTCTGAGGCTATCCAAGTGAGGCAGAAGGTGGCTGGCACAGGTGGGAATAGAAACTGCCTTGGGGAGCCTCCATCAGGCTTGTCCTGAGCCCAGTCTAGAGTCTCTTTTCTCCTGGCTACTTCCTGTAGGCTGGGAAACCTAGTTGTCATCGAAGATAGGAAGGGGCAGAAGGGGAAGGGCCAGGGTCCCCGTGAGTAACTCTCTGTCCAGTTCTGGCTACTACCTGAGGGTTCTTGGCATTCCCCATCTATGGGATCTTTCTAGAACCCTAGCCAGAAGTTGAAGACACACCAACTCCATAACCTAAAAGGCTCATTTTCCATCCTCTCCCCAGAGGGAAGGGCAGGTGTTAGTGCAGATGAGAAAACTAGGGTTCTATTTAGTGACTTGTCCAAGATCACAGAAGCTGTGGGCTTGACACAGGCTTCAGCTTCACAAGACGGTGGTACTCAATATCCCTTCCATCTGCTTTATCATCATCCTACCTCCTCCCACCCTCCCCCACCCCAGCATCCTGGACCTCTGCTAGGACAGACCAGCTGCTCAGGATTTCCATAGCACTCTCACTCTCTGGGTTTTTTCCCCATCCAGATCCTTTGGTCTGGAATGTCTAGCCAACCCTGTCTAGCCCCACTCCTCCCACTTGCATCCCTTTTCACCTCCTGGGCCTGTGAAAAACTTTCTTATTCTGCAAAGTTGTGATGCCTCTTCTGGTCTCCGATAGCTGAAGGGCTTCCTGTGCCCCCAGAGGGCTTTGCCACACTGCACACTTGTCTTGTGTCTTTAGATGCTGTGCCCATGGAACAAGAGAGATCTTGGAGATGGGTGAGGGGAACTCTTTCTGTGCTCTGCGAAGCAGCCTGGGAGAACCAGAGAGAGGAGGGTGTTCCAATTCTCGTCAACTTTTCTCAACCGTTCGGCCACTGTTTCATAATCTCTTTCCCGTTGGAGGCCCTGGGGCTTTTAGACCCTGTTTGACTCTCCCCTCTCTTTTCTACCTTTCTCACCTTTTGTGTGTGTTAGTTGCTCACTCGTGTCTGACTCTTTGCGACCCCATAGACTATAGCCCACTAGATTCCTCTGTCCATGGAATTCTCCAGGCAAGAATACTGAAGTGGGTAACCTTTCCCTTCTCCAGGGGATCTTCCTGACCCAGGGATCAAACCCAGGTCTCCTGCATTACAGGCAGATTCTTTCCCATCTGAGCCATGGGGGAACTCATCTATGATAAGGTCTTAAACACAAGATTTCTAATTGCCTACAGGTCATCTCCACCAGGATGTCTCCTATCTACCTACCTCAAATTCAACATGTCCCAACAAAACCAGGCAGCTGCCATCCTTTTGAGCCTGCACTTCTTCTTGTGTCCCTTCTCTCAATGAATGTCATCACTACATCCCCACCAGAATCCTGGAGGCATCCTCTGCACCTTTCTCTCCTGAACCCTATTACAACCAATCAACCACCAAGTCCTGCCCACCCTACTTTCAACACAGGCTGAATTCACCTACTTCAGTCCAACTCCATGTTTTCCACCTTGGTCTAGGCCTCACCATCTGTTGCTGTGGTTGCCTCCTCCCCTCTTCCTGCTTCCACTCTGCCCCCTACCTCCAGCCTGTTTACTCACAAAGTAGTCAGAAGGAATGTTACCAAAGACAAATCAGATCATGGCACTGCCATGCTCAGAAATCCCAGTGGTCAACAATAAAATTCAAGAGCCTATAGGATCTCACCTTTTCCCCTGCCATATTGAATGTGCCAGGCCATCTTCTGCTCCTGAGCCTTGCCCAGGATCAAACACTTTTCCATTTACCCTTCATTTGGCTAACACTTCCTCAGCATCTGGATCTCAAGCCTCTGGGTCTCATCACTCTATATGTGTCCTTTAAGATGCAACTCAGGTGCCACCTCTTCCTGGGAGTCCTCTTGGATTTCTGTCTACCCCACCCCAGTCTGGATCAGGTGCCCCTTCTGTGGCCTCTGATCCCCCTCTGCCACTCTCCTCCACCACCCTGCAGATCTCTGTATCTTATCATTCATCTTGGATTGTATACACTTGGATATGTGTTTGTTTCTCCCACTAGAACAGGGATTGGTAAACGACAATCCACAGGCCAAATCTGGCCTACTGCCTGGTTTTGTAAATAAAGTTTTATTGGAGCACAGCCATACCTATTCCCTTACGTAGTGTCTAAGACTGCTTTCACATCATAGCAGCAGAATTGAGTAGTGTGACAGGCTGCAAAGCCCACAAACAAATACTATGTGAGCCCTGCTCTACACCATGAGCCCCACAAGGGCAAGGACAGTGTCTGTTTGGTTCATTGCTGGACCCTCAACACTCAGCACAGTGACCAGTGGTTGGTAAGTGGTTGAGAAATATTTGTCAAATTGCATTCAAAGAATATACAGTCACAGGCTAAGTCTGAGACCTCTCTAGGGTTCCTGGATCCCCAAGTAAGCTGTGACCTTTGATTTCCAGTTCTGTGTCCCCAAAGGACAAGAATGAGGTCAGACTCCCAGGAGACAGAGTGTCTGTGTCACCACTGACCACCCGAGGAGCTCAGGAGAGGATGGCAAGACCTGAGGCTGCTCTGAAGGGGGTTCCACCCCTGTGGACGATGTGGACTTGCACCTCAAGGCTGTTCCTGACACCAAAGCAGTGGTTCTCAATCAAGGACTATTTTGTCCCCCAGGGGATAATTTTCAATGCCTTGAGGACATTCTTGCTTGTCACCTATGAGGGACTGAGGAAGGGGGTAACCACTAGTGGCACCTAGTGAATAGAGGCCAGGAATGCTGCTAAGGATCCACAAATGCACAGGACAGCCCCACGCAACAACGAAGATCTGGCCAAAAATGTCAGTAGTGTGAAGGTTGAGAAATTTTACTCTGAAGTAAGGGTTCTTGGTCCTGCATGCACCTTAGAAACAACCAAGACTTGGGCTCCAGCCTAGATCAATGAAAATAGAACTTCTGGGTTAGGGCCCAGGCATTGGCATTTTTATAATCTTCCCCAGGTGATTCTAATGTGAAGCCAGCCTTGAGGACCTTCTGACTAGAGCCACTTCCTGGGGAAAGCGTCCAAGGATGGAGATGCACTAAGCCCCCAAATTATCCTGGATAGTCTTCACCTCAAACATTTGGCCCCATAGCCAGGCCCTGGCCTGGTCACTTTGGCAAAGCTGGCTGCTACACTCATGAAGTATTATGGAGCACTAAGGGGACAGCAAAGCCCCTCTTCTTCCCCTTCCATCCCCTGCCCATCTCTGAAGGGGGAGGGGTACTGGTGAAGGAGAGGGGAGGGGCTGGGGAGCACAGCTGGGATTCCAATCACCTCCGACCACAGAAATCCATATCAAGCCATCTTTCCCCCTTCCCCCCTTCCAAGCTTGATTCTAGAGAGAAGCGCCCCCTTCCTGAAAGCAACCCAGAGGCCCCAAGCTGATGTGGAGAGAGGGGCTCAGCAGTTGTGGATGCTGGGGAGGAGGGGCGGGAGTCCACAGCTTCATGAGCTGGCCCTAGTTTGGGGAATGTGTGTGAAGCTCTCTGCACGTTTTGAATCTGAGCAGCTCCTGGGCCTGAGCAGGCTCCCTGTCTAGTGAAAGGAAGGCGCTGGGTGGGTGAGGAAAGATGGGTTTCTCTGCCATGGGACAAACTTAACCTGTCCCTCTAAAATGACAACTCTACTGAGCAGACTCAGTCTGGCTCCCCTACTCCCTCCCCAAGATAGAGCCGAGTATCCATACCAGACTGTGGGCCTTCTTCTTCAGGGAGAGTCCCCATCCACCTCCACTGCTTTCCTGGGCCACAGAAGCCCCAATCCCAGCCTAGGCAGTGCCAGCCAACACTGCTTAGCATGGAGTGTTGGGAGGAAGGGAGGCTGGAGAGAGTGGGCTTCCATGGGACTCCCTGACCAGGAAGACTTCTTCAGAGGCTGCAGAGATTCAAGATGGAGGAGGCCACAGTTCAACCTGGGTTTCACAGTAAGCCTGCAAGGAAGTAAGTTAGGCCAGACCTGGACCAGATCAGGGCCAATTCCTGAGGCCTAAACTGGGAAGCCAATTCCAGAGGGTCAGAGCAGAGGTACCAACAGAGTGAAGCTGAGAGGCAGATTTGTGCTGCACAGAGTTAATGCTGGAAAGAGCTCTCTGAAATTGACAGATGAGGCTCCCGAGAGCACCAGAGCATGATGCTGACTGCCTTGCTTGGGTGAGGGCAAAGGAAGTGGGTGGGAAATGGCAGGCAGGTGACATTGGAGTCAGACCCTGAAGCACAAGGGAGAAGTTGCCAAAGACAGGGATGAGTAATCAAGTGGGAGGACAAATGGGGGCAAATGCCCAGAGGTTAGCTGTTTCTGGGATTGGCACGTTGGGCCTTGTGGATAGAACACATGGTGTGAACAGGCCAAGGGTGACAGAGCCAGGGCAGGGGATGGGCGTGTTGGAGTTGGAAGGTCTGTATGTTCACCCAGATGAGAAACCTGTCTTTATCTTGAAATTCATCGGGAGTTATGGATGTACTTGAAGCAGGGTAAGTGATGTGATCAAATTTGACAGATATAACATTTTTCCCCTCATGGTTGGAGGCTGGATTGGGGCATGAGAGGGTCTAAGACCTGAACACAAGGGACCAGCTGGAGGCCAGTGCCATGGTCTGAGTGTAGGCCCACGAAGTTGACAGAAAGCATCAGAAGTGGCAGAGAGACATTGTGGAGCTACACTACTTGAAAGTCAGGATGAGGAAGACTAGACTATCTTTTGGAAACTCCCCTCAGAGTTCTACTCACTTGCCTGAAACATTCTAACAGCTCCTGATGGCTCTTAAAATCTAAACTCCTTCCAGTGGCCTATGAGGTCCAGGTGCCCTGATGCCTAGCCATTTCTCCAACTTCATTCTCCTCCCAGGCACACTATATGCAGCTTCTCTCATTCCCCAGCTAGTAGCTCCACGCTCTGCCTTACTCTTGCCCTTGCCACATGCTCCTCTCCACCTGGAACACCCCAGCGTGCCCTCACTTCCCGCCTCCCCCTAGCCCAACAACGCCGTGCACTGGGCTCCAGCCTCCTCACTGTTTGGGCCTCAGCTTTCTGGGAGGTCCTCCATGATCTCCACCCCTCTTACAGACTCCCTCAACCCCTCAGACTGCTCACATCTCAGCTCTTAGTAACCTGGAGAGGGATTTTTCTGTCGGATGTGGGAAGGCCGGGAACACAATCACTTGTTCAACACTGTCTCTCAGCTCTGTGCCCAGCGCTGGCATGTGGTCAACGAACATGGGAGGGAGGAAGGAGAGAGGCATGTGGAGAATGATGCACGGCTGATAGGTGCTGACATTATTCCTGGAGACCAAGGATGGATTTTATTTTGGGGGCTGGGGATAGATGAGTTTAGATTAGACCCAGTTGAGCTGGAGTTATGGGAGGTCACTCCAGAGGCCATATTGAGTCAGCTGTCAAGTCTGTGGGCTTGGAGCTCAAGGAACAGTTTGGACTGGCCCAGTCTCCTGTGAGCTGAGAGCTGAAGCTGTGGGAATGAATTTGAAACTTGATGTTTCTGATTCCTAAGTAAACAGCCAGCCAAGAACCAGTATATTTTGAAACACTGGTAGCCAAGGAGGAGATTGGAAGAGGTGAAGGGAGGTGGTGGGAGGTGGCGCCCTCCCCTGGTGGGGTTGAGGGGATCCCTCCTCTGGAAGTGCCCCTGCTGTTCCACAGTTCCTCCAGGAGAGAGGCTGGAGGGCCTGGCGTGGGAAGGAGGGCTGGACAGAATAAAGGTCCCCCTGGCCAACCTGTGCCCCACTCCTGACAGGTGCCCTGAGTTCTCCTTGGGTCCTTTCCCTGGTTAGAGCCTGTGGATCTCAGTTTGCTGTGGGTCCCCCATGTTCATTTACTCACCAACACCCCTTCTCCACCGCCTACCCGCTGTCCTCTGTAACTAAATGCTCTTGCTCCTTCCTTAACTGGGCCTGGGAACCTTGCCAAACATTGTGCTTCCTGGCCTGAGGATGACTCAGGCTTCCCTCCCCAGCACCACCCCCAGCCCCTGAGCGATACCATAGGCCAAGCAGGGAGAAGAGCTGAGGGGACAGGCTGACTCAAGGAGCTGGATAGGCAGGCCCAGGCTCCTGTTCCTAGTGTCAGCCAAGTAGCATCCACCAGGGGCTGAGGGTACTGCAGACAAGGTGTCAAGGCTAGGAAGCAACAGGAGGCCTGGCAGGCTGGCATCAGCAGTCAGACATGATAGTACCCTAGGAACCAGCCTGTCAATAAGTACCTCTTCTGTTGCAAGCTCAAACCCTGTTTGCAGGAGGCCAGACCTTCTCACTTATAGCCTGAGAGTTTTCCACTGAAAGTGAAGGGGCCACTCAAGGGTTCTAGGGACCACAGACCTGACCTAAATTCCTGATGCCACCTCTTCTAGTGCTGGATAAGCAAGTCACTTTGCCTGAATGAGCCTCAGTTTGCTCATCTATACAATGGGGAGAAGAATACCCTCTTCCCAGGGCTGTTAGGAGGATTAAATGGAGGAACAAGTGGAAAACACTCTGTAAACAGTCAAGGGCTGTAACAGGAAGGGTGTTATATTTATCTAGAGGGTTAGGATGGAGAAGAAAAAACAGGTGGCTCTCTGCTTTTCTGTCATCTGGGGGCACATTCCCCAGTTCTTTCCACTTGATACTATGGGATTCCTTGAGGCCTCGGTCCATGGAAGGTCAGGGCTCAGAACGGTGGTTGCATACTTTGCTGGAGGATCGGCAAGTGACTTGACTTTTCTGTGCTTTGGTGAGCTGTGTTCAGAGGGGCAGAGAAAGGGAGAATTTCTCTTCTCACTCCTCTTCCAAACTCTCTCTCTCCCTGTGGCTGGTGTGATCAAAAGAGAGGTTCACACAGAGGTGAGGCCCAAAGGCCCAGTGTTCTTTCCCAGATGTGCTGGGTGCGGGAAGCAGTGGGGAGGCAGGGGGAGGGGAGGACTGGTGGAGGACAGAAGAAATGTGGACATGTGGAAGGCAGGGCCAGGGCTGGCCTGTGTATGTGATCAAAGGCAAAGGGTGGGGTGGGGCAGGGGTGGGGGGTGAGTTCCTTGCATTGCTGAGGGTTTAGTGCTTTCTCTTGGTTGCTTGGATGCCTTGGTATTCCCCTCCTCCCCAGTGTTGACCACAGGCCTGTGCCTGTAGCCCCCACTCAGGCCTAGTGTGAGTGAAGGGCAGCCTGCTTACCTGGCCACTAGCAAGCAGGTTGGCGGATCACTTGCCTGGCCAGCTGTCAGAACCCTACCTAGCTGACTGCCGCCTTTCCTAACTGTTGTGTGTGTACGCATGGGCCACGAGCTTCCTGGACTCTCTGTTGGAGGACTGCCCTGCCAGCAAGTTGCCCTCAGCAAGACTATGTGAGGCATCCCGCCGTCCCACTGCCCGGCGCTTACCAGCCGCCAGTGTGTGTGAGAAACGGCCTGTGCTGTGGGTGGGTCTGAGTCTCTTAGCCTCTTGGCTCAGGGCAGCAACCCCTGAGTGGTGGTGTGGGTGGATGCAAGCTCGTGTTCTAGGCTAGAGGAGGTAGAGTTCAGCTCTGCAGCCCCTGCAGCCTCCTCCAAGGGCAGGAAGATAATAGTAGAAATAGTGGCTTTGTTCTGGAGGACAGGAGGGAAGATGCAGGCTCTCTGGAGCCCACTCCAGTACCCCCGGGACACTGACTGCTGACTCAGTCAGGAAGTGCGCCTTCTAAACAATGCCTAGGCCAGCCTGTCACGAGCCCTACTTCCCATCCTTGGTGGGAGTCTTAGGGGAGACGCCTCTGAACCATTGTTCTCAGGGACAGCTCACCAGGGTCAGGTCCAGGCCAGGATGGTGTCTTGAGCCCCCACATCCTGGGATGAGGCACATGATGTCTCCTCAAGCCTTTGTTCTTGGCTGGGCAGGCAGCCACTCAGGATGCCATGGTTTGCTGGGATGAGGGCTTAGGGTAGAGAGTGCTCCTTTTTCTTTTCCTCGGGAAGAGTTTATGGGGGTACACTGAGGAAGGGAGCAGACACTTGATCATAGTGGAGTTGGAATCATACCACAAAATGGGAGAAAGCCCAACGTGTATGTAATTGCCCTTTAGAGTTTCGGCTCTGTGTGGGTAGGGACTTTGCTTTATTTGGGGCTGAATCCTCAGAACCTAGAACAATGCCTGGCACATAGCAAGCATTCAAGAAATATCTATGACTGTATGAACCTCTCTGCTTTCCCATCTGGTGCTCCACCCACATGACTAAAGTCTGCCAAGTTGCAGAGTACTCTGGACTCACAGACAAACCTGGGTTCCAGTTTGATCTACCTCACTTTCCAGCCAGATGACCTCAAGACTCAGTTTCCTTACCTGTAAAGTGGAGATAGTTATTCTTACCTCTGAGTTGCTAGGAAGATTTTTTTGAGATAACTTTTGGAGCTTTCCTGGCCCATAGTATGTGTTCCTTAAAGGTGAATCCTAGCCCCTTTCTTCTCTCTGAGTCTTCTCTTGTCCGGGCTAAACAACCAACAGCCTCAGGCATTCCTTATTATCTCATTTTGAGCCCCACAACAGGCTCTGTCATGTGTGATGCTGTCTATATCCCCATCTTACAGATATGGAAACTGAGGCTCAATTAGAGATATTCTGGTTACATAGTAAGTGCTAGAGGTAGGCTTTGAATGCCATTCTATCTGGCTCTTGGCCTTTTTCTCTAATGCAACATTTGACTCTTAGCATTCACAATAGCATATGCCTGACATTCTTAGCTGTGTAACCTCAGGCCCCTCACTACATTTCCATAAGCCTCGGTTTCTTCAGCTGTCCAATGGGAATACTTATCCTGACTGCCGGGGCCTTGATGACAATCCAGGGCTGTTGGCCATGTCAACCATTCTTCGCCTGCCCCCTGCTTCTCTCCCAATGATTGACAGACACTGAGACTCTGACCGCCATCCTCCCCAGGCATTTCTGGCAAGGGTGGCTGGGACTCCAGCCCTTTTGCTCTTTTTCCAGGAAACATATCTGAATGCAAGTGAGTGCGAAGGACATTATTAAAGGGATAACACTGGGTCAACTCTAGTTTATTAAAACAGCCGTAAATCATTTTTTAAGACTATTATTAGCAACAAATGACTTTCGCCACATTGTGCAACTGATTGTGACACACCAGTGGGTCATGGTCATAGGGCCTCAGGGAGAGTGGCTGGTGTTTCTGATAGGCTTTTTGTGAGCGCATATATGGAACTGCATATGGCAATGTAAGTAATGATTAGTGTTGTTATAATAATTACCATTGTTCCTATCCTGGGAGACCATGTGGTACAAAGATTAAGACCATGAGTTCAGGAGCCAAACTGATCGAGATCAAACACAGGCTCTGCCATTTTCTAGCTGTATGACATTGAGCAATTTGCTCAAATTCTCTGTGCCGCAATTTTCCCATCTAACAAATGGGAATAATAAGAGGAGCATCTGCTTCCCAAGATTGTTTGAGGATCAAATGAGATCATGTAAATAAAGTGGTTAATACAGTGTTTAGTTCAAGGGTCAGCAAGCTACAACCTACAGGTCACATATGGCTCTCTGCTTGTTTTTATAAATAAAGTTTTATTGGAACCCAGCCAGGTTAATTTGTTGCCCATCATCTCTGGCTGCTTTTGTGCTACAAAAACAAAGTTGAGTAGTTGCAACAGAGGCTGTATTCCCTTGTTCAGTTGCTCAGTCATATCCGACTCTTTGCAACTCCATGGACTGCAGCATGCCAGGCTTCCCTGCCCTTCACCTTCTCCCAGAGCTTGCTCAAACTCATGTCCATTGAGTCGGTGATGCCATTCAACCATCTTAACCTCTGTTGTCCCCTTCTGCTCCTGTCTTCAATCTTTCCCAACTTCTGTGTCTTTTCTAATGAGTTGGCTCTTCTCATCAGGTGGCCAAAGTACTGGAGCTTCAGCTTCAGCATCAGTCCTTCCAATGAATACTCAGGGTTGATTTCCTCTAGGATTTACTGGGTTGATCTCCTTGCAGTCCAAGAAACTCTCAAGTCTTCTCCAACAGCACAGTTCAAAAGCATCAATTCTTCGGTGCTCAGCTTTCTTTATAGTCCAACTCTCACATTCATTCATGACTACTGGAAAAACCATAGCCTTGACTAGACGGACGTTTGTTGGCAAAGTAATGTCTCTGCGTTTTAATATGCTGTCTAAGTTTGTCAAAGCTTTTCTTCCAAGGAGCAAGCGTCTTTTAATTTCATGGCTGTAGTCGCTATCTGCAGTGATTTTGGAGCCCAAGAAAATAAAGTCTGTCACTGTTTCCATTGTTTCCCCATTTATTTGCCGTGAAGTGATGGGACCAGATGCCTTGATCTTAATTTTTTGAATGTTGAATTTTAAGCCAGCTTTTCCACTGTTCTCTTTCACCTTCATCAAAAGGCACTTTAGTTCCTCTTCACTTTCTTCCATAAAAGTGGTGTCATCTGCATATCTGAGGTTATTGATATTTCTCCCGGCAATCTTGATTCCAGTTTGTGCTTTGTCCAGCCTGGCATTTCACATGATGTACTCTGCATAGAAGTTAAATAAGCAGGATGACAATATACAGCCTTGTCGTACTCCTTTCCCAATTTGGAACCAGTCCGTTGTTCCTCATCCGGTTTTAACTGTTGCTTCCTGACCTGCATACAGGTTTCTCAGGAAGCAGGCAAGGTGGTCTGGTATTCCCATCTCTTCCCTGGTCTCTTTCAGAAAATATCTGCCAACCTCTATGCTAGTTCACGGAGGAATTGCTCACTAAATGTGGGCTGTTATCATTTCATTGTATTTAATTCTTTTGAAAGCCCATTCATTGTAAAAAAAAAAAAAAAAGAAGAAGCAGGGGTACAAGTGTAGAGAGGGAGTCTAAGGCAAGGATGGTACAGGATTGAGTGTGGAATCCAAACCCACTGACTTCCTGTCCAGGGAATTTCTAGTACATGACATTAACCTGAGATCCCCCATGCTTGGAGTCCTTGGGCTCAATGTTCTTCCTTCAGGACATGGAAGGAACTGGCTTAGTTCCCAGGCCAAGTGATGCCAGTTACAAAGCCCAGGGGTATTGCTCTCTTCCTGTGTCAGAGGCTCTGCCAGGTCAGCAGGCACAGAGCAGCTTCTTTGCCTCCTTCAAGTCCATCAGGATCCTTCTGTGGCTTGCTATACTTGGGTCCATTGCCCTGGTAGGCCAGGCTGGGCTTGGCAGCCTTTCTGGGTGATTAATGTTTCTGTCCCACTCTCAGAACTCTTATCTGCTTGCTGGCCTTGCCCTTGCTCTCGTAATGGGCTAGTTTAGGCCATTTACATTTCCTTTGGTCTGCTTTCCTGTCCAACAGCAACTATGACATAATTATGTTGCTCCCCCTTATCCTTAATCCTCTCAAGCTGCCTTGTTATCTTTAATTTCCTGTCCACTTCCCTTACTGGGGAGCTAAGTAGAGCAAACTCAGGTCCAAAGTGGTGGGATAGCATGAGAAAGCTGATAGATGTTCACCCAGGGTCCCTGGAGCCCAGAGAGGCAGCTTGGGCTCCAGAGCCTGTGAAGGCCGGCAGGACACAGTGCTTCCCAGTTTGGACCGCCTTTGTTAACAAGCATAAATCATTGGTGGGACAGGGATGGAAGACCTCTGAGGTCCTTTCCTCCTAGCTTGCATGGTCTAGGGGTCTTGAGATTTCATTTTGATAGTTTGAGTAGTCTTTAGCCTCTCCACCTCCCTTTGGTACATATATTACACACTATTCCTGTCTCCTCTGTCTGTCTTGGGTCTCAGGGCTCCAGGAGTAGCAGACCCAGTACTAATTCTAGATAAAGTGAGCTTGAGTATGTGTATATGTGAGTGTGTATGTACATACACTGTATATGCAGACTCATGCACGATCCTGGGACCAAGGACTCCCTTTGACATGGGGTCTGGCATATAGTAAGCACTCAAGACTGCTCCTTTTCTTCCTCTCTTGGGTGACTACAGTGCTTGACACTGCGCAGAGCTAGTTGGGTGGGTGCACAGTAGATAGTCAATCAGTGTTTATCACATGAGTAGATTGAATAGGCGTGTTCTTCCTGGGGGTGGGTTCTGTGTATATGTGGTAGTTTATGAAATGTGCGCACTTTGAGTGTGGTGTGGTATGCTCTGTGACCATGTGTAGTATATGTATTTGGCATGTGAGCAAGAGTTTATAGTGTGCTGGTGTGTATGACTACAGAGGAGCGGGTGCAGGCAGAGTGCAGTAATTTGGAGTTCAAGGCACAAAGTCTGAAGTTAGATTCACCTGCATTGGAATCCCAGCTCTGTATTTTTACATGTGGTGTATGGGTCCCTGAATTTTATAAGTCCCAGTTTCCTCATCTGTAGAAAGAGGGGATACAAATACCAAACTCACAGGGACATAGAGAACAGGAAATGTGCTAATGTAGGCGAAAGTCCTAGCATATGACCTGGCCCATGGTGAGTGTACAAGAGATGATGATTGCTGCTGCTGATAATTGGTATGTGGAGAGCTTGGCTGTCGGGGGCATCTATGGCATGCAGGGAGTGTGAGCACGTGCATGTACATGCCTGTATGGGGCCAAGTGAGTGAAGCAGGACCTGATGGGAGAGGCTGGAGGTATTGGGCAGACTCAGGGGATGCCCCCCTCACCCCAGAGGGAAGCAGGAGCAAAGACCACATGCACAGAGAGAAACCTGGACTTGTGTGAACGGAGCTGATGGCTTAAGAAGCCTCTTCCCCTCTCAGCAGCAGGATTCATGGCATGAGAGTGGGAATGGACAGTTTAGCTAGAGATTCAGAAACCAGTCCTCAATGGGGCTATTTATTGGCTTAAGAAATAGTCTCTTCCAGGATGCTATCTGGTTCTCACCCAGTGCATTTCAAAGCCCTGTTTGCCCAAGAGAGGGGAGGAGAGAGCTGGAAAGTTAGAGAAGAGACAGCAGGGAGCCAGGGAGCAGATGGGCAGCAGGCTGGAGGGTAGACTGGGAATGGTGGAAGGTGTGCAGGCAGTGTTGGGAAAAGGGGCTGAGAGAGGAGGGGGTCTTAGAAGGAGGGAGAGAACAGGAGCCTCTAGAAGGGAGAGGAGAGAAGAAGAAAGCAGTGGCACTGGGAAAGCCACCTCCTCCCTCTTTTTGGGTCTCATGGAATCTCCTTTAGGCTGGGTATTGCAGCCTCTCTGACTCAGAGAGGCTGGTCCTAGGGCCATTCGATTATCCAGTAACTGCGTTTGCTGTTGAGAACATGAAAGGTGACCCAAACTCCAGAGTGATCCAGGGACACCTGGATATGTGGAAGAAGTGTTCCTCAGCCAAGGACTGAGTCTAAGAGCCAACCACTCTATGCCTCCTTAACACCCCTTCATGGCATTTTCAGTCTACCCCTGTGCCCTGTACTTTGGCTTCTGTCTTTCAGGGTACCATCTCTCCTGGTCTGGCCTGGTCACTCTTGAGGCTCAGCTGGGACTGATTTGCCTTGTACTCTGGGAATTGGTGTCTGGCTGCCCTTACCATCTGCTACTATAGGTCTGAAGTCTTGTCCTGTTTCCCTGCACTCTCCAGGATAGACCCGTATCCCTGAATAGGGACACATCCCTGGCCACAGTTAAGATGGACATCTGAGGATTTCAAAATTCCCACACTTTTGTCTCTGTCCTTATCCTCTTTACTTTCAACCTGAGTATCTACCAATTGTCTATGGGTCTTTGAATGCATGAACCAAAATATATTTCATTAATGATAAAAATGGTGGTGGTGGTGGTGATCATAATATTACTGCCAATGAATATAGAGCATGTCAATGGTGGTGTTAATAGCATTGATGGTGATGGTGGGGATGAAGGTAAAGATGAGGAGGACAATAGAGGTGGTAATGATAGAAGTGATGATGGTAATGGCACATGTGGTAATGGCAATGGTGTTAACTTGGTCATGGTGATAAAGGCAGTGATAATGATGAAGGTGGTAATGTCTGTGTTACAGATAGACATGGTGACAAGGAAGAGGAATGAGGGTGATGATGATGGTTGAAGTGGTAATGTTACTGATGATGATGGAAGTGGAGATAATAATATGGAGGTAGTGATGGTGGTGGGGAAGGTGATGGTGATGGGATGGTGACTGATGGAAGAATTAGTGATGTTGAGACATATTGTGGAGGCTATGGTGATGAAGATGGTAATGGGGGTGATGGAGAGGATGGTGATGTTGATAGCTGTGATAGCAATAAATATGGCAGTGGAGGTGGAGATGGTGGTGGCAGTGGTGATGGTGATGAAGATTGTAGCAATTGACAATGATGATGGTGATGACAATTATGATAGCCAAGATTCTATAGGACTGCTCACAAGGTCTAATGTTTTCTATATTATTCTGGGCTTTTCTTTCAATACCTTCTATCTGGGTTTACTTTATTTTCCATCCTTTTCTATTTCTGGGGAATTTGAAAATTGGGCTAACCAATAAAGATACTGTGCAGCTGTTGGTTTCCAGAAGAGTAGCTGGGTCTTCTGGTCTTATTTGTTGTCAGGAGCGTTCAGGCAGTGACTTTCCCTATTTCCACTAAATTCAAAACAGCAAAGACTTGACATCATGGGCTAAAGTTAGGTATTATGAACAGCATCCTAACAGGGAGGAGTGCCATGCTGAAAAGTTACCCCAGGAAGCCTATGAAATATCCTAGCTTTAAAATGGCACAAAACAAGAGAGAGAGAGAGACCCACTGGTCTACATGAATCATGCCTAAAGGCAGGGAGATGGACACAATGATCTCTGTAGGCCAGAACTAACTGCAGGAGTCTGATTCTTTGCCTTGCTAGGTGGAAATGGAGGTGGATTTGCCTACTGCACCCTGGAGTTCCATCTCTGATACGAATGGTGAGGAGATGAGAAGAGGAGGTTTGGGGAAGGAAGAGGCAATGCAATCCGGTGGTTTAGAGAAATGTCGGCATTCTCGTCCAGATTCTTTGTGGTTCTGAGTGGGAGGTAACCCAGGATGTGGGCCTCTGTGGCACTGCCTCCAGCCTTGCATCTGCCAAAAGGCTGTCCTTCAGGACCGTGGTTCCCATCCCCCAGCCAGGCAGTGGTAAGAATGAGGGAGAGGAAGGAAAGAGGGAGGGACAATGTTCACAGTTCCCAGGAGGAATCTTCTTTCTCCCACAGACTCTTGCAGTTCTTACCTCCTCTGCAGTTTTCCTTTTCCCTCCCTCCTCTCAGTTCCCTGATTTCTTAAGGCAACTCACTGAAGCCCATCAGGGATAAGCTTTCCTGTAGCAGCTAGATGGGCACTGAAGCAATGATCAATGCCAAGGGAAGAGGGCACAGAATGTTGCCCAAATAGCATGGGCTTTAGAATCAGAACCAAGGCCAAGTCCTAACTTGATTACTTAATCATTGTGTGACTTTAGACCTCATGGTGCCACTCTCTGAGCTCTACTATAAAATGAAGACCAATCTCTCAGAGTTTTATAAGGATTAAATGAGATAATGTATATCAGGTACCTAATATTCTACTTGATACCTAGTAGATGTCCAAGAAACATCTGTTTTCTTTCCCTGTTCTCTCATCACTTTCGGAAGGAGAGAGAGTAGTCATGGCCTACTCCACTTCCAGGCTCCTTGGCCACGAACATTTCCCACCTGGTTCTGCCATCTGAACCTCCCCCTCACATTCGGCATGAGACTAGGAAAGTCTACAGAAGGTTAAAGGGGAAGACACCCCTTCCAGCCTGGGTGCCAAGTTTGGAGTCAGAGGACTTGCTAGTGGTACAACTTTGATCATTGCTTAACTTCTCTGGGCCTCAGTTTCCTCATCTGAAAATAAGGATAATAATTCCTGCTCTGCCGGCCTCACAGGGTTGTAATGAGACTCAAATGAGATCATGCTGTGGGAAATGCAAAGTGCTGGATACATGTAAGGGTTATAGCTTAGTCTGTGATGGGGAGAGGGGAGGATTAGTCACTAGAGACTGGATTAGTGCCCAACTCAGAGGGCTTTTTTCCCCTTGGGGATACCAAGGCCAAAGTACTCCGGGGTTCAGGGGTGGCTAATATAGAATTGGAATCTAGCCAGGAGGCCATCCATGTTCAACTTGGGTGGAGTGGCACAGGGGGAGTTCATTTATGTCCTCTACATATGTCACAGGTAAATATGTCAATTATGAGGTTTGAGTCAACTGCCTGGGGACTTCTTGAGCCAGATGACAATCCCAAAGAGCCAAAGGCCTCCCTTCATCTCATCCTCCCACCCTCCGATTTTACTGAGGTCAGAACTTGGCCAGTGTTTGAAATTAGCCAGTCCTTCCCCACCTGCCATGGGGAACCATGGGCCAGGTCTTCTGGGTGACCTGGAGTCAGAGTAGGGCTTCGGTTGAGCTGAGAGTTCTGATAGGGTACAGCTCTTTGTGGTACCCTCAGTCTACATGACCATGGGCCCAGTGTTGGTGGCCTGACAGCCCTCACCAGTGGTCTTCTTTCTCCCATGCCTACTTCCTCCTTCCTTCCCTGATCAACAGCCCACTCTTCTTTCTCTCCATTATGGCCAACTCCTTCACATCTTCAGCTCTCATCAGTGGGTCCTCTTCTTCCTGACCAATGTCTAATTCTCCACTCTCACTTTTGGGTAGCAAGGGTATCCATTCCTGCTGAATGCTCCAGGCTGATGACATAGCTTCCAACCTTACATTTCTCTACCCTTTGTTCCCTGTGTAGCAGGTTCCCAGCCTCTCACTACTCTGAAAGCCTCATTTCCAAGTGCCTATATTAGCCTCTGGCTCTGACTCCTCCTGCACCTTTTCTCAACTCCTGCCTCTAACTTCCCTGAGGGCAAGCCAGAGAGCCCACCTCCTCCCCATTCATCCTCATTTCTTTCTACCACAGCATCTCCTCTCACCTGCTGACTCTGCTTCTAGCTCAGGCCCCTGCTTCTGTGGATGCATTCTTGTGCTCCTCCCGCCACAAGCAACCTGACCTCAGGACGCCCCCTCACTCCAAGTCAGCTTGGGTCCTGCCTAGCCGCCACCCACAAAGCTCAGTCTGGTTGGCCCCTCCCTGTGGGCACCCCACAGCAGCTAGCTGCTGCCTGCAGTTCATTGGTGGGGACCACATGCCAGTCACCCCTGGAACCGGAGTTCAAACGTGGACCTCCTAGCCTGTGTTTGATCAGCTGAGGCCAAATCCACAGCCATCTAGGAAATGGCGCCCACCAGCTCAGCTCTATTCTGGAACCAGAGTCCTAAGGCAGGCCTGGCATGGCCCAGCAGCCAAGACATAGAGAGGGAGGGAGGGTGAAAGGAGGAAAGCTCTTTTTCTCTTTTCAGTGTATGTATGTGTGTGTTTTTATGTGTGTATGTGGTGAGTGGGGGTGGTGGTGATATATGTGTTGTGTCAGTGTCGTCGGAAACTGTTGGGGGCCACAAGGGTGTTTGTTGGTCTGTCACTGTGCTGTGCAAGCACCCAGCACTGACCCTATGTGTTGTGTGCCAAAGGTTGGAGGGCTGCCACGCTGTGGGTATGGTGTGTGTGTCAGGTGACGTTATGTCCCAAAATGCAGGCTGGGCCAGTGGTCTGGGGTCTGGGGGATGCTTTGATGGGTGCGTTGTCTCACTGAGATGGGCTTGCTGTGGGGGGTTACCCCACACTTGGCTGCTTGAGGACCTGGGTGTCATGGTGCTGATGTTTAGTGGGGATATGCTATGTGTTACTAGGTGTATGTGTCTGGTGGGAGTCTGTGACCCTTGTGGTGTGAGGTTCATGAACCTCATACCCAGCTCCCACTGCCTGTAGCTCAGACCTGGGAGTCTCCAATTTCAGATGAATTGGGGCCAAATTCTTGTATAAGTTGTCCCGCTTCCCACCCTACCCCCACTCTGTAGGTCAGGTCATCCTCCAGTTCTTGTGGTTTGATCCAAACCATCAACTGAAGTTCCCTGAATACTCGACTTCTGATGACCAGAGTGGGAGGAGTTAGAGGAGAAACTGTGGGCAGAGAAGGAGGGGGAGAGGGAGGAGGGGAGAAGCAGGAGGAAAAGAGAGAAAGAAGGGAAGAAGGAAGAGAAGGAAGAGGAGGAGGAATAAGAGCAGAGGAAGGGTAGGGCATAGAAAGCCAATCAGAGGGCTTGCCTTAGCCCTGTAACACTCTTTTAGGCCCTGGAGATGCAGTAAATCCAAGTGAGGTTGGCACTCAGAAGGCCAAGTTCATGGGGTGGTGGGAGAGTCAATCAGTTAGACTGGGTTTAATCTGGGGGAGCAGAAAAGATGTTCCAGAGGAAGAGATGTTTTGGGCTGATGTCTGAAGGTGTGATGTATGAAATCTGCTCTGGGTTTCTGATTCCGGCACTTGGGAACATTTCCACTTACTTTCTTGGTTACCCAGGCTCAGCTGAGGGTGTTATCTTTGGATGATTCCTCTTTCCCCACATCCAATCAAGTTGGCAGACATTTCAATGGCTCCTGTGTTTAACCGTTCACTTGACAAATAGTCATGGAGCCTGGACTCTGCTAAGCTTGGTGCCTGGCCCCAGGAAGCCAGCCATGAGAAAGCAGGAGGAATTTCTTGCCCACATGGTTCTCATCCTCTTGGTGCTGCCCTCCCTGCCACTGCTCTGCATCAGGCCTCTGGGCAGGACTCTGGTAACCTCTTCACTTCTCCCCCATCTCTAGGCTCACTCATCTGGCCCGTGTCCTCACTGCACTCAAGGGAACTTGAAAAAACTGTGTTAACTCAAGAAAATTCATTGTGGTCCTACTGCATGCAAGGTAGTTTTAGACACTTGGCGTATATCAGCAAAGAAAACCAAGTTCCCTCACAGAGCTAACAGTGGAGCAGGAGATGAATGATAAGCACTAATATAATAAGTAAATTATATGGCATGTTTGAAACTGGTACATATTTTGGAAAAATCAAAGTAGAAAAGAACTAAGGATTGGAGATACTAGAATGAGGGGCAAGATGCAAAATGACTTAAGATGTTCACAGTAGGTCTTATCAAGAGCAAAGACTTCAAGGCAATAGGAGAATTAGCCATCTAGCCATCTGAGCGAAGATCCTTCTGGATAGAGGGAACAGTCAGTGCAAAGGCTATGAGGTGGGAGTGTGCCTAGTATGGTTTGGGAACAGCCAGGAGACTAGTATGGCTGAAGTCCAGTGAATGAGGGGCTGGAGATACTGAGGGTCAGATTGCATGAGGTTTGGAGACCAACGTAGGGACAATAGCTTTTACTCTGAGCAAGACAGGAAGACTTGGGAGGATCTCAAGCTCCATTGTAAGGGGATCTCATGGGCTTCTTGGTGGGGGAGTGTGGAAGGTGCATGGGCATAGGCAGGAACCAGTCAGGAGGCTACCACAGTGATCCAGGCAAACTCAAATAGATCAAATGGCAGGGATGGGTTTTGTGTGCTCTAAAAGTCTGGGCAGATAGGCAGGGCCCATGGAGGTGTCATCATTTCTGGCAAGCAGAATGATGTCCATAGAATGGCCAGACAGGCAGGCAGACCTAAGCTGGCCACTGACCACGTGCAGGGTCACGGGAAGCCCTAAGATGTGCATAGAGCCCTTTCTGTTCAGGCCAAGCCTCTAAACCCACCCCAATCCCCAAATACAGCCAGTGGTGCTGGGCCAGGTGTAGGCTGAACATACACACTCATCCTAGAGCTTATGGAGCCCTTGCTAAGCCACTGTCTTACATATTTCTCCCGCACTGCTATGCAATATATGTTCACATCCCCATTTCACAACAGAAATAGTTGCGACTTGCATGGTGCTTACTATAACACAGGCACTTATTCTCAGAACTTTACATGCATCATTTGACCCTCACTATCATCCACTAGATATACTGTTATCATCTCCTTATATCGATACATGTAATGAAATTGAGGCACAGAGAGGTTAAATAACTTGCCCCAAATTACACAGTTGATAACAGACAGAGCTAGCATTTAAACTGAAGCATTCTGGCTCCAGAGTTTGTGCTCTTAACCCCTATGCTGGTAGGAAAACAAAACCCAGAGACGGGAGTGACTTCCTAAAGTTACACAGCAAGTTTGGTGAAGTTCATATTTGTGCCAACACATCTGATTCACAGCCCAGTGATTCCTCCGACATGTCACACATTTCCCCAGCTTTCCACCCTACCACTCCAAGCTCACTACAGGCTCTGAGGATCGACTATTGTCTTTAGACTTTATCTTCATTTAAAAAAAAAATGTTCTTTTGCTTCTTCCGCCCCCGCACTTGCATGTTTCCAAGCAGAAACTTGATGCTTTCACACAAGCCCATGCCCTGAATGGCAGAGGCCAGGACGGGAGGTTGAGCTGCCGACAAGTGGGTGGCATTTGCTGGAGGCATTTTTCCATTCAGTAAGTGTCTTCATCCCCCAAAGACTAAAGGAGAGATCTAAGTGAGGAGTGCCGTGGGCTGGACTGGAACAATCCCTCCCAAGCCTCCCCGAAAGGTACACACATGTTTGTGGTTGTTCATACATATGTGCGCCTGTGTTCTCACACATATGTCTGAATGAACAAGGTGTGGGGGGAGCAGTGTGTATAGGAGCTTCTGTATGTGTCTGGGCTTGTTTGTATTTATTGATGTCTGTGTGTAAAACTGCAGCAGGGGTGGGGGAGTGAGTACATGTGAGCTTGCGTGTGCCTGGTGCATGATGGGAGTGGGCTGGGTGTGTTCATGTGTCTATGTGTGGGGATGGGCATGTGAGGTTATGAAGTGTGAGCTAACCTCTGGGCCCTTCTGCTGATCTGGCTGATCTCAGCCTGCCCTGGCCATGTCGGGCACATCTGTCGGCCCAGTTCTGTAGCCCACATCAGAGATTGCCTGCCTCTCTGCTGCAGCTTCAGTCTCCTTTTCACTCCTGCCCAGCTCACAGCCTCTCCCTCAAGACCAATGTAAGAGAGGTAAGTACGCACTAACCCAGGACCCTGAGATTCAGCACGATGATATTCCTGGGGGCCTGGGATCAGGCAGAGGCTGCCTCTATCGGAACAGGAAGGGCTATTCATTTGGAAGCACTCTGACAACTCCACTTTCCCCATGGCACAGATGGGGACTGTGTCTGTCAAAATGTAGTCAGGAAAACAGAAACCATCCTAGGTCTTTCAACAGAGGAAGTTTCATCCAGGAGGTTAATCCAGGTAGCACAGACTCAGGAGTCAGACAGGCTGATTTTAGGTCTTGGCTCTGCTGTTTATTTGCAGTTTGACTTGAGTAAGTTACTTAACCTCTCTTGCTTGTGTCCTCATCTGCAAGCTAGGGATGAAAATAGTGCTATGTAGCTCACAGGCTCATGGGGAGGATAAATGAGCCAATGTATGTAAAAGTGTTCAGAGCAGTGCCTGGCACAGAGTGCTACATAAGTACAAGTTGTTGATGGCGGCTGAAGAGTTGAGATGGAATTTCTAGGTGTCTAGGATTTGCTCCACTTTAGGAGGGCACTTTCTTCTCTCTGGATCTCTGCCCGTCCCAGTATCTAGTCAGGAAATTCTTACACACTGCCAACATAATGGCAGAATCAGACAGTAGGCAGCACTTGGCCACTTAGCTCTGAGCTGGAGCCTCACACCCTCTTTTACCCACAGTGCTCTTCGTCAGCTTCCAGATGCGCACACACATCTGGATGCACATCAGAGGCTCAACCCATTCCAGGCATGGCCCCAACCCTGTAATCCCAACACCTTGGAACATCCTCACACACCTGCACAGCTCATGATTCACAAAGGACTCACCAGCCATTAGCTCATTTGGCAGGCATGACAATCCTGGGAGATGAAGATTTTTAACCTTCACCGCCCCCCCCGCCCCCCGCCCGACAGTTGAAAGCTGAGTCTGAGAGGTTGATCAACTTGCCCAGGGACACACAGCTAGTACATGTCAGAACCAGGGTATGAACTCACATCTGTCTGACTCCAGGCCCACATTCTTAGCCAGTCTAAGTCATAACCTCCGAGGGTCTGTAGACATGGTCTCCCCCACAGCAACCTAAACCCCTTGAGACTTCTGTGCTTATCAATCAGTGTCCAGCAGTACCTGGCAGAGAGTTTCGTGCCTGATGAGGTACATCCCACAGGGCAAACTCAGCCTAGAAATAGGTTTGGTTTAGCTTGTAGAATATTTCTAGAAAGTTTAAGATCAGTCATCAAGATTGCAAAATGGGATTATTTTGTGTAAAAATCCTACTTTCTTCTCCTCTCTAAAATTTTAGGAGCCCTGGGCTTGCATTCAAACATGGAAACAAGCGGGGAGCTGCTGCTCTAGGAGATGGGGCACGTGTCTTCCATTTTACCCCAAACCTGAGCACTCCCTACTGGAGCCCCAGCTGCCATTCCTCAACCTGCTGGTACCAGACTTCCTGTCACTTGGTCTGAATAGGCATCTGGGCCAGTGCCTCCTGGGGCAGAGTGTGAACCCAAGGGAAAGGCTGGGACCAAAGTGGCCGTCTACCCACATGACCTATCCAATATTAGCTACGTATTCATCTGCCCCCTGACCCGTTCACTCAGGCCTCTCTCTTTCAACCCCATCTAGCAGAGGACTTGAGACAGGGGCACAGACAGGTTTTTGCTCATAAATCAAGGGCTTTAGGATGGTAGCAGATAGGGACATTTCTTCTGGCCAGAGTGAAATCAGGGGAAGCTTTCAGGATGAAGTTGCATTTGAACCTGAAAGGATACACAGGCTTTTGGATGAATAGAGATGGTAGCAGAAGGGAGGGTAGAGTTAGCAGCAGGAGCAACAAGACAAGGAGGGAACAAAGTCTATGTTGTATGCTGATATGCTTGAATGGTTGAGTATGACTGGATCTTGGGGTGACAGAGGGGAGTAGGGGAAGAGGGAACAGGAACTAACATTTGCTGGCCCCTCATCTCTGGACATCCTAGTCCCAGCCTGGCACCCTGTGAGGGACATGCCTGCAGTAACCCATGTAGTTCTCACAGTGATCTTGTGAACCCGAGACTACAGAGGAAGTCATTATAAATGAGTGAATTGAGGTTCAGAGGTTGGGCCATTTGCCCCAAACCACACAACTAGTGGAAGAACTAGAAATTCTCCCAGGTCCGTATTGGGAGACAGCAACCTGGGGAGCCAGAGAAGGCTTTGAACAGGCAAGTGGCCTGGTCTGTCATGCCATCTGGTATACAAGCAGGTGGCCCAGAGGATACGGGTGGGGAATCCCAGTGTATCTTCTGCCTCCTCCCCCCACCTTCCACAGCTTGCACTCACCAAGCCCATTGATCCCACCTTCTAAATAGCTCTCCAACCCCACTGCCTTGCCTTTAAATCCAGGCCCCCATTCCTCTCATTTGGATCATGGCAGGAATCTTCCACTTAAGTCTCCCCACTCACATTCTTTCTCTCTTCTCATCCACTCTCTGGCCATAGCCAGAGTGAACTTCCAAAAGGTCAGAGCTGACTGTGTCACCCCCACCCCACACTTACAGCCACTCATTTGCTGGAAACTCTCCAAACAGCTCCCTGTTGTCTGAAGGGTCTGTTTTTTCATCAGCTTCTGCCTCTGTCTGGACTGTCCTTTCACTCCTCCATGCCTTTCAGTGCCAGCTGTACTCATTACATAACCTAGGACTCAGCTCAGGTGCTACTTTCTCCTGGAAGCTTGTCCTGAGTTCTCTCCTTCTTCCATAGCTGGGTTAGGCAGCCCTGCCCTGGATTCTCAGAGCTCCCTGGGCTCACCTCCATCACGGTCATTTCCTGTGCACCCTGCAATAACAGCCCCTTCTTTCATAGTCTCTTTCAAGACCAGGCTTCCTCCCTGGCAGAACTGAGGGGCCAGTAGGGTACAGTGGCTAAGAGCATGAACTCTGGACTCAGAATGCCTGACTTTGAACACTGGAACTGTCATGTAGTAGATGTGGGCACTTGACTAAGTCCCTTTGCCACTCTATGCCTGTTTCCTTCTGTAAAAACGCAGATTATAATACCTTCAATCTAGTTTTTATGAGGAAAAAAAGGGGAGAGTCCACATAAAGCACTTAGAACAGTGCCCAGCTTACAGTAAGTGCTCAATAAACGTGGCTATTAGTACTCATTTCTGTAGCCCCAGGGCTTGGCATGGAGTAGAAGTTTGGTGGCTTGATGGGGGGTCTGGAGTACCATGGGTCAGAGGAGACTGGTCTTCTTAGAGGGAGGTCTCACTGGAAGATGAGCTCCTTGCTAAGTGTCTGGAAAGGGGTTGCCCCCCCACCCAGGGAGCAACTTCAGAGCTAATGGCTGCTGCATGTGGCAGCTCCTATCTGCTCCGGTCTCCAGCCTCCCCCACCAATGTGGTTCTAATAGTCAGCTGACACCTCATTAGCCTAAGTCCAGGCCCAATTCTGCTGCTATGCAGTGAGTGAGCAAGCCACTGGGGTCCAGAGGCTCGTTAGGGCCAGGCCCTCACCAGGGCCAGAGGGCCCACAATTGCTCAGAGCCCAGTCAGTGTGTTTCCAATCAGCAATTAGTCTTTAATTAATGGGGCTTGCAAAATGATTGTTTTCCCATCTGAATGGCGGAGTGGGCAGGGAGCTGGCAGGAATGGCCATATGGGGAGTGTTAGGCTGGAGTTGCAAGAGGAGACATAAAGAAAGGAACCAAATAACCCAATTTGGGCCCAAATCATGGCCCTGGGCAAGTTGAATGGAACCCAGCCCAGTGGCAAATGAAAGCCAGGCCTGGGCTCCTTGTGGCACCTGCTCTTGCCCAGGCTCCAGCATCCCCAGTGGCTCTGGGGATGGCCAAGAGGATATTCTGTGGAGCCTCAGTTTCTCCAGATGCACCATGAGAGGTTTACTGGTGGTTCTCCAGGGGCCCTCATAGCTCTGGGGCACTGACAGAATTGCCCACGTCACACATCGCTTAGTGGGAAAGCTGGTTCTCCCTGCTTGACATCCCATCCAGGCCTCATCTCTAAAATGGTCATCACCATTTCTACCTCTTAGGCTCATTGGGGTGGAAAGGAATTCTGTAACCTGAGAAGTACTGTGCTGGTCTCCTGGGGCTTGGGACTGGGAAATCATCTATCAGCTTCTGGGAGTTCCTGTCCTGAGTGCCTCTGAGCCCGGTTCTCATACCCTTAGACCCACCAGACAGAGAATGAAGAGTCAATGAGTTTGAAAACCACTGTATGCATTGAGCAGCTGCTGAGTTTGTCCACTGCACTATCCCACTGAGGTTTTGCTATAGCCCTCCTAGGCAGGGATTTTTTTTTAATTGGAGGGAAATTGTTCTACAGTGTTGTGTTGCTTTATGCCATACAACAATGTGAGGGATTGATTTTATTGCCCCCACTTTACAGAAGAGGAACCTGGGCTCCTGGGCAGTTTACTGAGTGAGCACTGAAACCAGAGGCCCCACTTTGGAGCCCAAACACTTAACTACCAAATTAGGGGACAGTGGGTTTTTTTTGGGTGGGGGGAGGACCCATCTTGGGTGACAGTTTGACACCCTTCCACAACATCTAGAACCACAGGCAAAGGACATCAGCCTTGGCCAAGCCATTAGTGATAAACTTATTCAGCCCTCCCATGGTGTGCATGAGGAAACAGATCCAGAAAAGGTAGAGATGTGTCCAGGATCATACTGTAGACTCTTGACAGTTCTGGGCTTGAGATACAGCTTACTGACTCCTAGGTCTGTTCAATGGGAGCAGACTCCCATCCCCTGGGGCTTCTCCCTCTCCTTCATCCCTGCCAGCCTGTTGATTCTGGCTCCTAGATACACTGCTCATTCATCAGCACCTCCTCATTCCCTCTGTGCCTTCCTTGGGGTCAAGTCTTCTCCTACTCTCCCCATCCAGAGCAGCTGCTTCAGCCCCCTCAATGGCTTCCAGATGAATCTTCCAAATGTACACCTCGGATCCTATGGCACACTTGCTCAGAAAGCCTCAGTGACTCCCTACAGTCTGCTGAATGAGGTACAAACTCCTCAGCCTACCATCCAGGGCCTTCTACATAAAGCTCGAATTCACTTTTCCAGCTTTAACTCCATTTTTCCACTATTAAATCTTATACGTCAGTCAACCTGAACTCACCAAAGATTGGTTTCTTGCTCTGTAGGATTATTGTGAGGATTAAACTAGTTGCTCTATGTAAAGTCCTTGGAACAGTGCCTGGCACAGAGCAAGGGCCATATTAGCATTGTTAAACAGATACAAAAATAATATGTGGACCTGCCTGATCTATGCCCCTCTCCAGGTTTCTCTACTCACTGGGTTCCCTAGACTTGCAGTGGCCTTTTCACCACTCTCTCTGCCTAGCCAAACCCTACCCAGCCTTCAAGGCTTTCAGCTGTCCCATGTTACTTCCTTCAGAAAGGCTTCCTGATGCCCTCTGCCATGGAATCAAACTGGCATTCTCTTTATCCTCTCCCATGGCTGCCTATTCAGCCTTTTATTAGCCATCAGTGTTTGCATATGCTCTTGAGTAGCCTCAAAGCAACTTAAGGGTAGGTGACACAGTGTTGGGAACAGAGCACAGGTGTGAGCACCAGAGCGACTAGCATTTGAATCACCCCTGCCAAGTTCCAGCTGTGTGACCTTGTACCTAGTCTCTCTAAGCCTCAGTTTCCTCAGTGGTAACATAGTGTGTACCTGACAGGCAACTTTTGAAGGGTTTGGCCCAAGAGTGTGTGACCTCTCTGGCACACAGTAGGAGTTCTCTTCTCTTACCCTTTTGTGTTGAGAATCTAGAAAGGAGCCCTGTCAGTTTGGGGCTGAGACCTGGCTGCTTCTGGCCTCAGAGGTATTTCATAGGTGACTTGACCCCTCCCCATATTATGAGGCCTAGGTGACTGTGTCCTTCCCCAGTCCTTCCCTGGTCTAGCCTTCAGAACTTACAGCAGTGACCTGAGCTGGTCACAAAAGCCAGCTGCCCTTGTGTTTCTTAAAATGAAGTTTACATGAGTCAGTGCCTTCTGGCAAGGTCATTCTAATCACCATCATGGGAATCAAAGGAAAGGAACCCTAGGAATCCTCCATGGGTTCCAGCCCAGCAGCCAACTCCCCATGGCCTTGCCGAGGCGCTTTCTTGGTCAGACTTTGGGTCACATCGGCTCCCATTCCCTGCATCAATGGCCCCATGTCTGGCCTCGCCTTCTGAGAATTCCCAGGTGGGCAGACTTGGAAACATACAGAATGCCTTTGAAGGCAAAAGGCCTGGATGTTGTTCTCACCCTGAGGATGACTGGCCATGAATGCCGGGGTCAGTGCTTTCCCCTCTTTGACCTTCAGAATTTAATTTTCTACCATGACACAGTCTTGGCCTCCAGGATCTCTCACCTCAAAGACTGAACTAGCCCCTGACTCATCTTCTTGCCTCCACCCTTTCCCACTTCAGTCTACTCTCAATACAAAATCCAGGAGGGTCCTGTTAAAACATTCACCACATCCTGTCATGCCTCTGCTCAAAACCGTCTCTTGGCTTCTCAACAGCCATAGTAAGTGCCAATGGTCTTATAGTGATCTGCTGCTGCTGCTGCTAAGTCGCTTCAGTCGTGTCCGACTCTGTGCGACCCCATAGATGGCAGCCCACCAGGCTCCTCCA